>NC_041391.1:214723491-214732696 GCF_002162155.2 Triticum dicoccoides
AAGTCTTTTTCTGCTGTTAAAAATCATTGCATCTTCATCGCATCACATCTTTGCACCCGTAGCTCCGTTTCGTGCGTGTAATATGTCAAATTGTTTGTCTCGAAGAGTACATAATTTCACTCCATTGCATCATTTGCATTTGATCTCATCTTGATGCCCGAAATGCTGTTGGAAGAGGGCTTCATATTGTTAGTTTCAGATTCTTATCAGCACGAGCTCTTTTGTCATTTTTGCCATGATTGATGTGTGCATCCTATGAGGTTGATCCCTAAATGTGTTTTGAGCTAGGCTATGTCTTATTTACAGAGGTGCTTACCATGTATTTTTGTGATCAATGTGGTGACTAGCACAAGCATGCAAACTAGGCTTCGTGATAATGCTGATTTTAGTTCCTGTTCTGCTGTAATTTTGATGCCATGTAAACATGTTGCTACAGAGAGATCCATGCATAATTTGAGATACTTCAGTAAGGGTGTTTTGAAAACATTGTTTTTCTCTATCCATCCATGGTCCTGATTGCAATTATGGAGTAGTCTAGCATGTCATTTTCGTGCTCTACTTTAGCTTCAAATTGTTTCCTGGCAGATTGTTTACATGTTATTCAATTTGGCCGAGGTTGTTGTAGTTGGTCCGGGTATGCTATGATGTTGTTCCTTGCCATGTGTAGCTTCTATGTCATGTCTTATTGATGGATATATGCTTAGTTTATCATGAGATGCTCTGTAGTGAGTGCATCGAGCTCGCGAAGGTGCCTTCATAATTATTTCAATGCCATGCTTTGTTTGCTGAAATCTGTTAACGGAACTTGCTATGTTTACGTGGGTGCCATCATATTCTATGGTCCTTTTTGGCTTATGGTCAGTAAGGGACTTTTGATCTATGCTTTGAGTAGATTCATGCCATGTCTTATTTTCCTATTATAAGTTCCTGTAGCATGTTGATAACCTGCTCTGAACATTGCTTCGTGCTGCTGTTTATTGTCATGTCCAGCCTGTTAATTTTTGCTCTTTCTCCATGCTTGTTTGAACCTGTTATGATGTGAATTAGCCGTAGCTCAGTGTTCCTCTTTTGTAAAGCATCTCCTGTAGATCATTGCCATATGCTTTGTTTTTATTTTGGGGTGCTGTAGCATAGTTTCTAGTTGCATGCTAAGTAGCATCGCGCTGTTAATCGCAGCTTTGTGCCATTCTTGTCTTGCTTGCCATTTGCAAACCGTGCATCCGTTCCCGGTGATCTTTATATCGATTTCAACCGAAATCATCTCATCTTTCCAGCGGCATACTTGGTTTGCCAAGTTGATGCCTTGTTCATCCTTTTTCCTCCCGTAGCACGCATATGCTTTGCATATCACATCTCGCATATCATGACATGTATTGCATCATGTTGCTTGTGCATTGCACCGTGATTTATTGTGGTTCCTTGCTTGTGTTCTTGCTTTGGGTAGAGCCGGGAGACGAGTACGTGCACGAGGAACCTGTTGAGTACGCTAACGAGGATCCAGCCTTCGACAACTCTGAGAACCTTGCAGGCAAGATGATCATACCTTCGAAATCATTACTATCTTTGCTTGCTAGTACTCGCTCTTTCGCTATGTTAGCCCTACCTGCCTTTGTTCACCATGCCTACCTATTGCCATGTTAAACCTCTAACCATCCTGTCCTAGCAAACCCTTTGTCTGGCTATGTCACCGCTTTTGCTCAGCCCCTCTTATAGCATTGTTAGCTGCAGGTGAAGATGAAGTTTGTTCCTGGTCGGAACTTGGATATTTTGGGATATCACAATATCTCCTGTTTATATTAATGCACCTTATATACTTGGTAAAGGGTGGAAGGCTCGGCCTTATGCCTAGTGACTTGTTCCACTCTTGCCGCCCTAGTTCCGTTTACCGGTGTTATGTTCCCTGATTTTGCGTTCCTTACATGGTTGGGTGATTTATGGGACCCCCTTAACAGTTCACTTTGAATAAAACTCCTCCAGCAAGGCCCAAACTTGGTTTTACCATTTTCCACCTAAGCCCTTTTCCCTTGGGTTTTTGCGAGCCCAAGGGTCATCTTTATTTAAACCCCCCGGGCCAGTGCTCCTTCGAGTGTTGGTCTGAAATGAGCCGCCTGCGGGGCCACCTCGGGGAAACTTGAGGGCTGGTTTTACTCGTAGCCTGTCTCATCCGGTGTTGCCCTGAGAACGAGATATGTGCAGCTCCTATCGGGATTTGTCGGCGCATCGGGTGGCTTTGCTGGTCTTGTTTTACCATTGTCGAAATGTTTTGCGAACCGGGATTCCGAGACTGATCGGGTCTTCCCGGGAGAAGGTCTATTCCTTCGTTGACCGTGAGAGCTTGTGATGGGCTGAGTTGGGACACCCCTGCAGGGTATATAATCTTTCGAAAGCCGTGCCCGTGGTTATGAGGCAGATGGGAATTTGTTAATGTCCGGTTGTAGATAACTTGACACTTGACCTCTTTAAAATGCATCAACCGAGTGTGTAACCGTGATGGTCTCTTCTCAGCGGAGTCCAGGAAGTGAACACGGTTTGTGTTATGCTTGATGTAAGTAGTTTCAGGATCACTTCTTGATCGCTTCTAGCTTCTCGACCGCCGCGTTGTTTCTCTTCTCGCTCTCATTTGCGTATGTTAGCCACCATATATGCTTTGTGCTTGCCGCAGCTCCACCTTATTACACCTTTCCTACCTATGAGCTTAAATAGTCTTGATCTCGCGGGTGTGAGATTGCTGAGTCCTCGTGACTCATAGATTCTACCAAAACAGATGCAGGTGCCGAGGATACTGGCGCAGATGGCGCAACTGAGCTGAAGTGGGAATTTGACGAGGCCCTTGGTCGTTACTATGTATCGTTTCCAGATGATCAGTAGTGGGGCCCAGTCGGGACGATCGGGGATCTAGCATTTGGGGTTGTCTTCTTTTTATTTGAACTTGACCATAGCCAGTCTATGAGTGTATTTGAATGATGTATGATCTTAAATTATGTATTGTGTGAAGTGGCGATTGTAAGCCAACTCTCTTTATCCCATTCTTGTTCATTACATGGGATTGTGTGAAGATGACCCTTCTTGCGACAAAACCACCATGCGGTTATGCCTCTAAGTCGTGCTTCGACACGTGGGAGATATAGCCGCATCGTGGGTGTTACAAGTTGGTAATCAGAGCCATCCCCGACTTAGGAGCCCCTGCTTGATTGTTTGCTGGCGATGTTGAGTCTAGAACAAAAATGTTTTGAGTCTTAGGATTATATATATCGGAGAGCAGGATTCTTTTTACTCCTCAGTCCCTTCGTCGCTCTGGTGAGGTCTCCTGACGTAGATGTTTTGACTATCCTCTTCTCAAATTTTCACTAAATTTTTTTTAGGATCACGCGGGTATCTTGGAATCGTTCCGATAGTTTTGTGACGAGAACATTGTTCTTGGTGCCTCCTAACATTTAGGGGTTATGGTAGTGTCCCGGGGAGTTGAGCTCCGAGGTGTTGTCGTCACAATTTTATCGTTGCAGTTCTAGAATACCTAAGCTTTACCGACATCGAAAATCTCTTTTATGCAGTTGTTGGTGAGATAACCCCGATAACCCAGTACTGGGGCAAGCTCGGGAGTATTGCCATAACTCGTATAACGGATGCTTTTCGAAGGTTGAGGTACACGATTTCCGAAGGTTTCTTGGTTATGTGTTGACGGATGGATACAGCTGGATGCAGGGATTGTTAGTTTGGGTGAGATATTGTGCTTCCCCTGTATCCCCAACATCAGATTGCATAACCAGAAAGTTTCGGGAGTTTATAGGTGGGATTCAAGTAGCTCTAGCATTTCTTCCCGCAGATATTTGGTTTGTGATTGGGTAATCCTTACCACATATTTGTTCCAGTTGTACCTTGTTTATTTCATTCATCAATCTCTATTCAAGTGGCTTCTCACCTTAATGGACGTGTGATGTTTACTTCAGAATTCATTCATTCATCCTTGTTCGAATGTTTATTGTGAAGACTATATGTTGCAATTTCTATCCGTTGATTCAACTTGTCTATCTGTCTATCAAGATGCTAACGGATGTCACCCTCTCAGGATGGCTCCGCCAACGCGTCTGAATCCGGAACGCAATGATGGGAGTCAGGCGAACCCTCCACCTCCACCTCCGCCTCCGGAGGCATGGCAAGCTTTGATGGCAGCCTCTAACGCCCATGCTCAGATGATGATCCAGCTCATGCAAGAGCGCAACCAAGGCCAAGGCAACCAAGGGAATCAAGGTCAAGGGCAGTTCAATCATCAGCCTCAGTTTCCTACCCTCAACCAATTCCTTGCAAATCAGCCGAAGTCCTTCAGCTATTGTGTCGAGGCCACAGACGCCGATGATTGACTCATGGATATCAACAAGCATTTCGAATGCAGCAATGTCAGGCCTGAGGACTATGTCAAGTTCGCTTCTTTTCAGCTCAAGGATCAGGCAGCTGATTGGTTCCAGCAATACAAGGATTCCAGAGGTGGTCGAGTGATTACTTGGACTGATTTCTGTCGGGACTTTAAAGCTCACCATATTCCTACCAGTGTTGTTGAGAGAAAGCGTGAGGAGTTCCGCAATCTCAAGCAAGGCAACATGTCAGTGTACGAATACAACAAGCAGTTTCAGAAACTTGCTCGCTTTGCTAAGCAAGATGTTCCAGATGAGAAGAGTATGATCTATCAGTTCAAAGGTGGCCTTAGAGAGGATCTGCAATTAGCTCTCGTTCTTGTTGAGCCTACTCAGTTTGATCAATTCTACAATATGGCACTCAAGCAAGAAGGAGCTCAGCTCAAGTGTGAGGCTTCTAAGAAGAGAATCAGAGATGCAGTGCAATCTTCTTCTTCCTCACAAGTGGCAGCTAAGCAGCAGAAGTTTTATCTTCCTCCTCCGTTTCGTCAGCCTTACCAACAGAAGAACTCAGGTGCTCGTGAATCTTCCCACCCACCCAACCCAAGCTATCAGAACAAGTCTCAACCTCAAGCTCCAAGGTCAAATGCTCCTTATCATCGTCCGCTCTCAGAAGTGACTTGCAACAAGTGCCAGCAGAAAGGTCACTACGCGAACAAATGCTTAAATCAAAGGCGCCTTCCTCCTCCTCCTCCTGTCAGATCTTCAAGCAATGCAGTGGTCAAGCATAATCCAAAGGCTGCAAAGGTGAACATGATGAATGCAGCTCAGGTAGAGGATTCTTTAGATGTGATCATGGGTAATCTTCCTGTTAATGATATTCCTGCAAAAGTCTTATTTGATACTGGTGCATCACATTCTTTCATGTCATATCCTTTTGCATCGAAGCACAATTTTGACACAGAGGAGTTACCTAGTGCTATGCAAGTTATTTCTCCAGCCAAGCGTTTGAGATCTACCTTATTGGTTCCAAATGTCGGTATCAAGATGGGCGACTATAAATTTCTATCTTCTCCAATTGTTCTTGGCGATTCTGATATTGATCTAATTCTCGGGATGGACTGGCTTTCTAAGCACAAGGCTCAACTTGATTGTGCTGCCAGGCAAATTCAATTGACTCACCCTTCTGAGGATGTTATCATCTATGCCGCTCATGATGAAACCATTCGGTTGTTTTCTCTCAATGAGAAGGGCGAATTGGATGCTATTTCTCAAATTCCAGTCATCTGTGAGTACCAAGATGTCTTTCCAGAAGAGCTTCCGGGTATTGATCTTGAACCTGGTACGGAACCCGTTTGCAAGCGTCCTTACAAGCTAGGACCCAAGGAGCTGAAGGAATTGAAGAAGCAGCTCGATGAACAAGAGCGTCTGGGTTTGATCAGACCGAGTTCTTCCCCATGGGGTTGTGGAGTTCTTTTTGTCCAGAAGAAGGATGGCACGGACCGACTTTGCGTTGATTACCGTCCATTGAACAAGAAGACAATCAAGAACAAGTATCCACTTCCCAACATCAATGAGCTTTTCGAGCAACTCAAAGGTGCTAAAGTATTCTCCAAGCTTGACCTTCGTATGGGTTATCATCAGATTCGCATTCGTGAACAAGACATTCCCAAGACAACATTCAGAACAAGCTATGGTTCTTATGAATATACTGTCATGTCTTTCGGCCTTGTCAATGCTCCTCCAACGTTCTCTCGCATGATGAACTTTATCTTCAACCCCTACACCAATGAATTCGTTCTAGTGTATCTCGATGATATTTTTGGTCTTCTCCAAGAATAAGCAGGATCATGCCAAACATTTGCGATTGGTGCTCGACAAGCTCAGAGAGCATCAATTCTATGCGAAGTTTTCCAAATGTGAGTTCTGGCTTGATGAAGTTCTTTACCTTGGCCATATCATCTCCGCCAAGGGAATGCTGTTAATCCCGCAAAGGTTTCTGCGGTTCTGAATTGGGAACCTCCTCAGAATGTCAAGCAGCTCCACAGTTTTCTTGGTCTTGCAAGCTATTGTCGAAGATTCGTTGAGAACTTCTCTAAGATTGCAAAGCCTCTTTCCAACCTCCTGCAGAAGCATGTCAAGTAGGTCTGGACGCCTGAGTGTGACGTTGCTTTCAACACCCTCAAAGAGAAGCTAGTCACAGCTCCTGTTTTGACTCCTCCTGATGAATCCAAGCCATTCAAAGTTTTCTGTGATGCTTCCCTTCAAGGTCCCGGTGCTGTGTTGATGCAAGAGAAAAAAGTTGTGGCCTATACCTCTCGTCAGTTGAAGCCCAACGAAAAGAACTACCCCACTCACGATCTTGAGTTGGCGGCAGTTGTCCATGCATTGATAACATGGAGACATCTCTTATTGGGAAGGCAAGTGGACATTTTCACCGATCACAAGAGCCTCAAGTATATCTTCACTCAACCCAACCTTAATCTCAGGCAAACTCGATGGGTTGAAATGATTCAAGAGTACAATCCGAGTATCGAATATACTCCTGGCAAGGCGAATGTGATTGCAGATGCTTTGAGCAGAAAGGCTTATTGCAACAGTCTAATTCTCAAGCCGTTTCAACCGGATCTTTGTGAGGCTTTTCGCAAGCTGAATCTTCAAGTTGTTCCTCAAGGCTTTCTTGCCAACCTCATAGTCCCTCCTACTTTGGAAGATCAAATTCGTGAGGCACAACTCCTGGATACCATGGTGAAGAAGGTGAAACGTGGTATTCACAAGGGCATTCTCAAATACAAGTGCTATCGCTTGGATGACAAAGATACTCTTTTCTTCGAGGATCGAATTGTGGTTCCAAAAGGTGATCTGAGAAAAGTCATCATGAATGAGGCACACAATTCCCTCCTATCCATTCATCCGGGAAGTACAAAGATGTACCATGACCTCAAGCAGTCATATTGGTGGACTCGAATGAAGCGAGAGATTGCTCAATTCGTGAATGAATATCATGTCTGCAGAAGAGTGAAAGCAGAACACCAACGACCAGCTGGTCTCCTCCAACCTCTTGCTATTCCGGAATGGAAGTTTGACCATATCGAGATGGACTTTGTGACTGGTTTTCCTAAGTCCAAGAATGGATATGATGCTATCTTCATTGTCATTGACAAGCTTACCAAAGTGGTTCATTTTCTTCCTATCAAAGAATCTATCACAACAGCTCAGCTGGCAGAGCTATACACCTCCAGAATTGTCTCCTTGCACGGCATTCCACAATTGATATCTTCAGATCGTGGAAGCATCTTCACTTCTAAGTTCTGGGACTCCTTTCAGATGGCCATGGGTTCCAACATTCATTTCAGCACAGCTTTCCATCCTCAAACAAGTGGCCAAGTCGAGCGAGTCAATCAAATTCTTGAAGATATGCTCAGGGCTTGTGTCATTTCCTTTGGCATGAAGTGGGAAGATTGTCTTCCATATGCCGAGTTTTCCTACAACAACAGCTTCCAAGCGAGTTCGGGCAAGGCCCCATTCGAAATTCTCTATGGCAGAAAGTGCCGTACTCCTCTCAATTGGTCTGAGACAGGTGAACGCCAACTTCTTAGCAAATACTTGATCACAGAAGCTGAAGAAATGTGCAAAGTCATTCGTGAGAATCTCAAAGCCGCGCAATCGCGATAGAAGAGTTACTATGATAGCAAGCACCGTGACTTGGCTTTTGAAATTGGAGACCATGTCTACCTCCGCGTCTCTCCAATGAAAGGCACTCGTCGCTTCGGTATCAAAGGGAAGCTTGCCCCTAGATACGTGGGTCCCTTCAAGATCATTGGCAAAAGAGGCGATCTCGCCTATCAACTTGAGCTTCCATCCAACTTTGCAAATGTGCACGATGTGTTTCACGTGTCACAGCTTCGCAAGTGCTTCAAGACTCCTGAGCGCACTATCAACTTCGAAGAGATCGACCTCCAAGAAGATCTCTCTTATCATGAGCATCCCGTTGCTATTCTTGAAGAAACCGAGCGCAAGACTCGCAACAAGTCAATCAAATTCCTGAAAGTGAAGTGGTCACACCATTCCGACCGAGAAGCCACCTGGGAGCGCGAGGATCACCTCCGTTCCGAATATCCGGAGTTCTTTCAGTCCTAGATCTCGGGACGAGATCCTCTTGTAGTGGTGGAGTGTTGTAACACCCCAGATGTAACTTTCCATGTTTGTAACTCCAACTCTTGCCATTTTCGGCTATGTGATATGATATTCCCTCCGTGGTTGGGTTTTGTCTTTTGTTTTTGCATTTTATTCATGTCATGCATATCATATCATGTCATCATGTGCATCTCATTTGCATACGTGTTCGTCTCATGCATCCGAGCATTTTCCCCATTGTCCGTTTCGCAATCTGACACTCCCACATGCACCGGCGCACCCCTCTTGTCTCTTTTCGTGTGCGTGTGTTAAACATTCTCGGAATGGACCGAGCCTTGCCAAGTGGCCCTGGTATAGCACCGGTAGACCACCTGTCAAGTTTCGGGTCATTTGGAGCTCGTTTGGTACTCCAACGGTTATCCGCATATCCGCAAAGGCCTCTTTTAAGTTGCAGCCCAACACCCCTCCAAAACAGCCCAATAACCCATCTAACTCCCCTCCATGCTCTCAGTCGTTCGATCACGATCGTGTGGGCGAAAACTACACCTCATTTGGACACTCCTAGCTCCCTCTACCTATAAATATGCCTCCTCCCCCAAAATCCCGGATCAAATCCCCCCTAACCCTAGCAGTTTCGTCCCCGCCGCCACCGGACACGTCCGGCCGCAGCTGGACACATCTGGGTCGCCCCGCCTCCGCCACGTGGCACGCCGCCACTC
>NC_041391.1:214733087-214780812 GCF_002162155.2 Triticum dicoccoides
TTAAAAATCATTGCATCTTCATCGCGTCACATCTTTGCACCCGTAGCTCCGTTTCATGCGTGTAATATGTCAGATTGTTCGCCCCGAAGAGTACATAATTTCATTCCATTGCATCATTTGCATTTGAGCTCATCTTGATGCCCGAAATGCTGTTGGAAGAGGGCTTCATATTGTTAGTTTCAGATTCTTATCAGCACGAGCTCTTTTGTCATTTTTGCCATGATTGATGTGTGCATCCTATGAGGTTGATCCCTAAATGTGTTTTGAGCTAGGCTATGTCTTATTTACAGAGGTGCTTACTATGTATTTTTGTGATCAATGTGGTGACTAGCACAAGCATGCAAACTAGGCTTCGTGATAATGCTGATTTTAGTTCCTGTTCTGCTGTAATTTTGATGCCATGTAAACATGTTGCTACAGAGAGATCCATGCATAATTTGAGATACTTCAGTAAGGGTGTTTTGAAAACATTGTTTTTCTCTATCCATCCATGGTCCTGATTGCTATTATGGAGTAGTCTAGCATGTCATTTTCGTGCTCTACTTTTGCTTCAAATTGTTTCCTGGCAGATTGTTTACATGTTATTCAATTTGGCCGAGGTTGTTGTAGTTGGTCCGGGTATGCTATGATGTTGTTCCTTGCCATGTGTAGCTTCTATGTCATGTCTTCTTGATGGATATATTCTTAGTTTATCATGAGATGCTCTGTAGTGAGTGCATCGAGCTCGCGAAGGTGCCTTCATAATTATTTCAATGCCATGCTTTGTTTGCTGAAATCTGTTAACGAAAGTTGCTATGTTTACGTGGGTGCCATCATATTCTATGGTCCTTTTTGGCTTATGGTCAGTAAGGGACTTTTGATCTATGCTTTGAGTAGATTCATGCCATGTCTTATTTTGCTATTATAAGTTCCTGTAGCATGTTGATAACCTGCTCTGAACATTGCTTCGTGCTGCTGTTTATTGCCATGTCTAGCCTGTTAATTTTTGCTCTTTCTCCATGCTCGTTTGAACCTGTTATGATGTAAATTATCCGTAGCTCAGTGTTCCTCTTTTGTAAAGCATCTCCTGTAGATCATTGCCATATGCTTTGTTTTTATTTTGGCATGCTGTAGCATAGTTTCTTGTTGCATGCTAAGTAGCATCGCGCTGTTAATCGCAGCTTTGTGCCATTCTTGTCTTGCTTGCCATTTGCAAACCGTGCATCCGTTCCCGGTGATCTTTATATCGATTTCAACTGAAATCATCTCATCTTTCCAGCGGCATACTTGGTTTGCCAAGTTGATGCCTTGTTCATCCTTTTTCCTCCCGTAGCACGCATATGCATTGCATATCACATCTCGCATATCATGACATGTATTGCATCTTGTTGCTTGTGCATTGCACCGTGATTTATTGTGGTTCCTTGCTTGTGTTCTTGCTTTGGGTAGAGCCGGGAGACGAGTACGTGCACGAGGAACCTGTTGAGTATGCTAACGAGGATCCAGCCTTCGACAACTCTGAGAACCTTGCAGGCAAGATGATCATACCTTCGAAATCATTACTATCTTTGCTTGCTAGTACTCGCTCTTTCGCTATGTTAAACCTCTAACCATCCTGTCCTAGCAAACCCTTTGTCTGGCTATGTCACCGCTTTTGCTCAGCCCCTCTTATAGTATTGTTAGCTGCAGGTGAAGATGAAGTTTGTTCCTGGTCGGAACTTGGATATTTTGGGATATCACAATATCTCCTGTTTATATTAATGCACCTTATATACTTGGTAAAGGGTGGAAGGCTCGGCCTTATGCCTAGTGACTTGTTCCACTCTTGCCGCCCTAGTTCCGTTTACCGGTGTTATGTTCCTTGATTTTGCGTTCCTTACACGGTTGGGTGATTTATGGGACCCCCTTAACAGTTCACTTTGAATAAAACTCCTCCAGCAAGGGCCAAACTTGGTTTTACCATTTGCCACCTAAGCCCTTTCCCCTTGGGTTTTCGCGAGCCCAAGGGTCATCTTTATTTAACCCCCCCGGGCCAGTGCTCCTTCGAGTGTTGGTCCAAAATGAGCCGCCTGCGGGGCCACCTCGGGGAAACTTGAGGGTTGGTTTTACTCGTAGCCTGTCTCATCCGGTGTTGCCCTGAGAATGAGATATGTGCAGCTCCTATCGGGATTTGTCGGCGCATCGGGTGGCTTTGCTGGTCTTGTTTTACCATTGTCGAAATGTTTTGCGAACCGGGATTCCGAGACTGATCGGGTCTTCCCGGGAGAAGGTCTATTCCTTCGTTGACCGTGAGAGCTTGTGATGGGCTGAGTTGGGACACCCCTGCAGGGTATATAATCTTTCGAAAGCCGTGCCCGTGGTTATGAGGCAGATGGGAATTTGTTAATGTCCGGTTGTAGAAAACCGTGCATCAACCGAGTGTGTAGCCGTGATGGTCTCTTCTCGGCGAAGTCCGGGAAGTGAACACAGTTTGTGTTATGCTTGACGTAAGTAGTTTCAGGATCACTTCTTGATCGCTTCTAGCTTCTCGACCGCCGCGTTGTTTCTCTTCTCGCTCTCATTTGCGTATGTTAGCCACCATATATGCTTAGTGCTTGCTGCAACTCCACCTTTTTACACCTTTCATACCTATGAGCTTAAATAGTCTTGATCTCGCGGGTGTGAGATTGCTGAGTCCTCGTGACTCACAGATTCTACCAAAACAGATGCAGGTGCCGAGGATACTGGCGCAGATGGCGCAACTGAGCTGAAGTGGGAATTTGACGAGGCCCTTGGTCGTTACTATGTATCGTTTCCAGATGATCAGTAGTGGGGCCCAGTCGGGACGATCGGGGATCTAGCATTTGGGGTTGTCTTCTTTTTATTTGAACTTGACCGTAGCCGGTCTATGAGTGTATTTGAATGATGTATGATCTTAAATTATGTATTGTGTGAAGTGGCGATTGTAAGCCAACTCTCTTTATCCCATTCTTGTTCATTACATGGGATTGTGTGAAGATGACCCTTCTTGCGACAAAACCACCATGCGGTTATGCCTCTAAGTCATGCTTCGACACGTGGGAGATATAGCCGCATCATGGGTGTTACAATGCGGTCCTCGGCCAGGACCCGCGCCCTGCCGTCCAGCTCGATCCTCTTCGCCTCCAACGCCTGCTCCAGCATATCTAAGCGGCCATGGCGTTCATCAAGCTGTGCATCCCGGTCCTTGGCAGCAGTCTCGCGAACCTTCATCTCTTCCTCCTTCTCCTGGCGGTCACGGGCCTCCTTGGCGAGCTGGTCGCGCAGGCCTTGCAGCTTGCTCTCCAGCGCCTTGCAGCGACCCCGGACACCCGCAACCTCACCCAAGGCGGCGTCGCGAGCGGCCTTGGCCTGAAGGATGGCCTGATTCTCCTCGTCGCAAGCCGTCGTGGCCTGAACCAATGCCGCTCGAACTGAAGCATCAGAGTGGACCCAACCGGAGGCCAGCTCCAGGCGCCCGGCCACCAAGCGAGGGTCGGCGCCCTAAAGATCTTCTTGCAGCCGGTCCAGCTCAGCAGCAACACGATCCAGGATAGTATAAGGAGTTAGAGAAATGACAGTTGGCGGAGTAGGAGGAGAAGACGGCAGCGTGATCACAGCACCATGAGTTGGGACCTTCTGCGCCCCGATGACTGCGACAGTGGCGTCAGGCGAGGACGCCTCGGGAGTCACTTGGGCCACGGGGGCTAAGCTCGCCCCAGCACGCCCCGCCTAGCCTCACGAGGATGACCGTGCAGGAGAGGCCCGGGCTTTGCCGCCCCCTTCTCCCGCGGGTGAAAGTGCTGCCCTGGATGAAGCCTTAGGGCCCCCCTTCAGCCTTTTCGCCGCAGGCACCGGCCTAGCCAAGGAATATGGACGTCAAGCCTCAGCAACAAAGCAAGAAGCAAAACGAGAATCAAGCACTTACTGGTCATCACCCGCGGGCTCAAGCAACCTCCGGCCGAACTTGAAGCCCGAGAGCCAGCTGCTGGGGTCAACCTCAGGAGACTCGGGAGCAGGAGGCACGTCTGCAGATCGCCTTGGAGACAGATCAGGCCCGCGGAGAACCATCCCCGTCCTGTCCTTCTTCGGGATCAGGGGCGAGCACTCACCGCCTCGGTCGTCGCCATCCTCGTCGTCGTCCGGCATGAGGCAAACAACGCGGGACCTGCGCCGAGGGAGGGGCTCTCTCGAATCCCCGTTGATCGCCTCGGAATCGGGCTCCTCTTCCTGCCCCTCTTCTTCCTCCTCTCTGCCGAAGTCGCTGGAGGATATGTTCACCGTCACCAGGGCTGCCAGGTCCTCAGGAACCTCTGCGGGCACAGGCCCGTCCCCGTTGAAAGCAGGCATGGAGTTCACCACCTGCTCCCAATCATCCTGAAGGAACAGGGGTACAGGAGCACCCTCCAATCTCGCCACGTCTCCCCAACCAAGGATTGGAGGACCACGGCCATATCTCCGTCTGCCAAGACTACGGAGCTCGGGCGAAGCGCGGCATTGTCCCCCCTGAGCCTCCACAGTGGGAGCGAGTGTTCCTGAAGCGGAGCCACCCGGTGCTACAGGAACTCCCTCAGGAGCGACACCCCGGTCAGCTTCGCCGTCGCCATGTTGCCCGGCCACAGGTCCGCGTCCATCCTCTCCAGCACTGGCTTCACGCGGGGATCGACGAGCTCCGTGCGGGACCAAGCGTCGACGGACTCGGGCTGCCTCGTAGGCAGGATCAGTCGGGGGTGGATGCACCCAGCATCCACCATGACCCACTTGCTCCGGAAGCCTTTGATCCTCTTCCCGGGCTTAGAGATAGCATTGGAGCTGGAGTATGCAATAAAGCTCGCGAACGCAGTGATGGGGCCGCAAGAAACCCGGAGGTAAAAGTAATGGCGCAACAAGGCCACCGAGGGCCTTTCCCCAACATGAGCCTCGTAGTAGTAGGTGAAAATCGCCACGAGAAGAACAGAGTTGGGATGGAGGTGCAGAGCTTGCAGGTTGTAATGGCGGAGAACATAAAGGAAGAACTCAGAAAAGGGAGGCACCAGACCGGCGGCGATGGCGCTCACGAAGAGCGGGTAGAAGGTGCTTCCTTTGTCCTCGGGAAGGGCGGAACCAACCTTGAGAGCGGCTGCCCCGTCGTTGCCTTGCGCCGCCGTCATCTGGCGCGTCCGGGCAAGGTTCTTCTCCGACACATTCGGAGGATCCAGAGCGGGCGAGTACCAAGCTCCGGCCGGGGTCTGGCGAGGTGCCATGCCTTGCTAAGATGCAGGGTTGGAGTAGAACTGGGGATTTTGGAAGCAATAAGGATGAGAGCGAGAAAGGGGATCTGGGCAATGACTGGAGAAGGCAAAAAAGGTAAGCATGGCCGGGTACCGCTCTCTTGTCAATTCGTGCAGTTGCCGAGGCATCATGGGGAAGCAGGGACGCCCACGTCCAATCAACCACCACGTGGTGCCCAAGGCCGTAGGCTGTTGGGGCCCGCGGCGCTTCGCACTTGCCCCTTCGCTTCTCTGCTAGGCCAAGTCCAGGAGCGCCTTGGGCCCGGGGCTACTGTCGGCATTCTGGGAACGGGGGTACCCAGACTTTCCTGCCTGCGGCCTGCGGCGTGGCTCAAGGAGTGGCCCAGTACGGCCCATCTTCATCAACACATGCTCAAGACCCTCGCGAGGGGCCAAGCCTCATGGGGCGGACGACGGGAAGCTTCCTCGGGCACAGCCTCGTCAGGCTGGCTCGCGAGGAGGCAGAGAGATCAAGGCAGGGTACCTCATGAGGTGCCCATGACACAAGCCATGACGACCGAAGCCAGTCAGGCGCCAGGCAGGCGCTGGCCTGCGCAGAGTCCTTGTTCCCTCTTTGGTGCAAAGGGGGAAAGCGCAGGCAAGAGTGTCAAGCAAAGGCAACCATTTCGGTGCAACAAGACCAAGACCAGCAGAACGGCAGGATGGAGGTCATCGTGGAGCCCAAGCCGGCGTCACCGTCACAGTCTTTGGCAAGCGAGGACCGACTTTAGCCAGGATAAGTGTACTAGATGTTCCCCTTCAAAATGGCCAATTGTTGGCACCCTTCCCGCTCAATATTTGGGAAGAGGACCAAGGCCTCACTCTATAAATAGGGCTAGCCACCACAGCAGAAAGGGGGCCGGATTCAATCATTCCCAAGAGGCATCACCTCCACAAGAACTCCTCCCCTCGCGAGGCAGTTCTTCCCTTGTATTGTTCATCACCAGCCCTTGAGGCAATCTACCACACCACAAACTAGAGTAGGGTATTACACCACAATGATGGCCCGAACTAGTATAAACCTCGTGTCCCTTGTGTTGTTCTTCGTGTAGTTTAGATCCTTGCGAGGCGACGAGACGTGAGTAGGTAGGAGGTGTGATCTTCGCATGCACCCCAGAGTTCGAACCTTGAGGGTCTGCCAGAACCCGAAATCTGACACTCACTTCCTGGGGAAAGAGACCGATCCTCGCCTCCCTTGAGCCCTAGTGCTTCTGTCCATTCTGCCACGAAATCAGCAAGCGCGGCTCCCTTGACGACCCTGGTTGTGCTGAACTCCAACTGAAACGCCTATAGCTCGAAGTTCCATTCGGCGACCCTCCCAGCGGAGTTGGGGCTCCTGAGTACCCTTTCCAATGGGTAGGCTGAGACGACCTTGATGGGGTGACCTTGAAAGTAGTGCCGCAACTTATGCGAGGCCACCAAGAGCGCGAGTAAAAGCTTCTGAGGCATGGGGTACCGTGCCCTTGTATCCCGTAACGCCATGCAGACGAAGTACACCAGATGCTCGACTAGGGTGGGTGTGCAGACATGGCCTGTGTCCTCCGGAGGTTGAGGCATTTCCTGAGACGATGGAGCCCCCAGCGCCTAGTTTCTTGGTGCGGACTCTTCAGCCCTGGGGGCGTCTTCCTGCTGAGCTTAGTCCCTTTCTACTGCTGTCGTGGTCCTCGCGAGGCCTTCCTGGTCTTGTGTCGCCATGGCTGAGGCCGCGGCTGGGCGTGACGCGGCCTTAGCCTGGTGTTCCTCCCGAACCGCCACCAGGGCTGCGCTGGCGGAGTAGGGAGTGGCGGCAAGGTAGAGCACCAGAGACTCGAGAGGGCGCGGTGCCACCATCACCGGAGGGATGGTCAGATATTTCTTGAGGTCTTGAAGTTCTTGGTCGGCCTCCTGTCTCCAGTCAAACGGGCCCTCCTTCTTCATCAGCTTAAAGAACGGCAGGGCGCGCTCCCCCAGCTTTGAGATGAAGCGTCCTAACACAGTCATGCGGCCGGCAAGCTTCTGCATTTCTCTGAGGGTCTGTAGTGGACTCATGTCTTCAATTGCCTTGACCCTCTCTGGGTTGGCCTTGATCCCCCTGTGGGACACGAGGAAGCCTAGCAGCTTGTCGAAAGGGACGCCAAACACGCACTTCTCCGGGTTGAGTCACAGGTCTACCTGGCGAAGACTCGCGAAGGTCCCCTCCAAATCCTGGATCAAGGTTCTTGCCTCTCGAGATTTCACCACAATGTCATCGATGTAAGCCTCGGCGTTTTTTCCGAGCTGCCGGCCCAAGGCAATGTGCATCAGCCGTTGGAAGGTTGCGCCCGCGTTGCGCAACCCGAACGACATGCAAGTGTAGCAGTACACTCCACATGGGGCCAGGAAGCCTGTCTTCTCCACGTCTTCCACCGCCATCTTGATTTGGTGATAACCCGAAAATGCATCCAGGAAACACAGTAGGTCGCACTCGACAGTGGAGTCGACAATTTGGTTGATGCGGGGGAGCGGGAACGGATCTTGGCATTCCTTGTTGAGGTTGGTGAAGTCGACGCACATGCGATACTTTCCTCCCTTTTTTGGCACGACAACGGGGTTTTCCAGCCATTCGGGGTAGCGAACCTCGTGAATAACACATGCTGCCTCTAGCTTGCATGTTTCTTGGACGATGAAGGCCTGCTTCTCGGTGGATGCCGGCTCACTTTCTGCTTCACGGGGTGTACATTGGGGCACACATTCAGGTGATGCTCAATCACCTCCCTTGGGACCCCCGCTAGCTGCTTGGGTTCCCACGTGAGCACCTCCTTGTTCGAGTGCAAGAACCTCACCAGCGCCTCCTCTTGGTCGGGGTCGAGGTTGGCACCTATGGTGAAGGTGGCTCCCGAGGACCCGTCTTCCTCAACTGGCACCTGCTTGGTCCCCGCCTTGTCCTGAGTGAACAACTGCTTCTTTTTGGTCGGTGCAACTTCCTTGGCCTTGGAGGTGTCCGCGCCGGCGGGCTGCGCTGCCGCGACGGCCTTGAGGGCTAGCTTGAGTGCCAGCAGAGCCTCCTTGGTATCTCCAGCTATGGTGAGGACGCCGCTGCTCCCGGGCATCTTCATGAGGTTGTAGGCTGGATGGGTTGCTGCCATGAACTGAGCCAAGGAAGGGTATCGGAGGATGGCATTGTATGGGAGGCCGATGTGGGCGATGTCGAAGTCGACCAGCTCCATGTGGTAGTTTTCATGGGTGTCGAAGGTCATAGGAAGGCAGATCTGCCCCAGGGAACTGGAGGAACTGCCTCCAACGCCCGAGAAGGGCTTGCTGGGTCGGAGCCATTCCAGCGGTACATGGAGGAGGCTGAAGGCCTCCACCGAGAGCACATTGAGGCTGGCACTGTTGTTGATGAGGGTTTTGGTGACGGCCACCTAGCAGATGGTGGGCGTGCAGAGCATCGGGAGCACGCCCGAGCAGGCGGTGTTGACGGGGTGATCGTCCAAGTTGAAGGTCAGGTCGTACTTGGGCGCCACCCAACCCGGTGGAGCTCCTTGCCGCGTGAGGGCGGCGCCGATCTGGCGAAAGAAGGGATTGGTGTGGCAGTCTGAGGGTGGCGCCTGCGAGCCACCCAGGAGAGCTGCGACGACCGGGGGCACCGGCGTCGCGTGGTGGGCGAGGAAGAGGTCGCGCAGTTCCTCCCAGGAGGCCACAGAAGATGCCGGCAGGTTGAGCACCCAAGCGCACGGGATGCCAGTGAGGGCCATGGGAAGCCAGTTGGCCATGACCTTGTCGTCGCCTCCGGCCTTGAGGACGGCCTCCTTGTATGCCAGCAGGAAAACCAGCGGGTCCGCCACCCCATCATAGCGCGGCGACATCTCTGGCTTGAACTTGTGCGGCCACTGCACCTGCTGCAAGGCAGGGGCCAAGGCTCGGAGCCCCCTGGCCCCAGCGCTGGCACCGGCCTCCGGAGCTAGAGGCACGCTGTCTGCCATGAGGGCGAAGCGTGGTGTTGGTGGAGAGCGGGTCGACGGAAGGAAGAGCTCCGGTGCACCCCTACCTGGCGCACCAAATGTCGGATATCGGGTTCCGGCAAAACCCTTAAGGTTCGAACACTGGGGTGCGCACGAAGATTTCTCCCAACCGAAACACGCCCCCGACCTCGCCGTGATCTCTAAGCTAGCTCGATGAACAACACAAGAGACACAAGATTTATATAGGTTCGGGCCACGGTTGTGGTGTAATACCCTACTCCTTTGTGTGGTGGTGGATTGCCTCTTGGGCTGATGATGAATAGTACAAGGGAAGAACAACCTCGTGAGGAGGGGTGTTCTTGATATGGTGAGGTGTTCTGCTTGGGAAGGATTTGATGAACTCAACCTGTCCCTTCTACTGTGGTGGCTAGCCCTATTTATAGAGGCCCTGGTCCTCTTCCCAAATATTGAGCGGGAAGGGATCCAACAACGGCCATTTTGAAAGGGGACAGCCTGTACATGCTATCGTGACTAAAGGTGTTCTTCACCTGCCAAAGGCGCTGGTGGTGACACCGTCTTGGGCTCCATGGTGACCTCCGTCCTACCGTCCTGCTGGTCTTGGACTTGTTGCACCGATATGGAAACCTTTGCCTGATGCCTTGGTACTCCGCGCCTGCGCTTGCCCCCTTAGCACCAAAGGGGAAACGAGGACACTGCGCGGCTGGCACCCACCTAGTCTTGATCGTCATGTCTTGCGTCACGGGGACCTCGCGAGGTACCCCTTGCCTTGATCTCTCCGCCTCCTCGCGAGCCTGCCTGGTGAGGCCGCTCCTGAGGAGACATTGCGTCATCCGCCCCGCGAGGCTTGGCCCCTCGCAAGGGTCTTGAGCATTTTGTTGATGAAGACGGGCCGTACTGGGCCACTGGTTGAGCCACGCCGCAGGCCGCAGGTAGGCAAGTCTGGGGACCCCCGTTCCCAGAACACCGACAGAGGCCCTTTGCTCAGAGAAGCCTTGCTTGTTTTTTCCTGATTTGTAAACCTTCTCACAACTTTGTCTTTTGCTGTGAACTAGTTTATGTTTGTTATGTTCAATGAATCATTGAGATGTATAAAATTGCTTAACTTATGATTTTCAAGTTTTTTATGAAGACGAGTTTAATATGAGTGTTCCACATGAACGCTGGACTAGCATGTGAACGTTTGGAATTTACATTGTGGCCTCAGTTAACTGCATGAACCACTGTAACAAGATACATAGTTTCTTATATGTCAGACAACAGATTGTGAAAAGCGAGTTGAGCCAATGTGTCGTGTTTTGCACAACTGCTTACAAGTGGGGTAGCACCAACAATATTTACAAGTACTTATGTATACGCCAGCGCACAGTTCTCGAACGAGTGCTCTATTTCATCAAACACACACTGCTCGTATGATAAACTGTGACAACTTATGTCTTACCATGCCATATTCATGAAAAAACTAGTGAGGACGCATCTGTTTCGGCAACAATTACGATGGTTCTCACATGATTCACGGGCACACAAAAGTAGTGGCAGTTCCAATAGACGGATTCAAACAGAGTACTAGCCCCAGAGGGCTCGATAATAGGAAAGGTTCGGATAATTAGACACAATCCAAACTACTATTAAACACTAGCTGGGGCAACTATTTCATGCCTCGATCTAATTTGGGCCGGACACAAGACGGTCCTTGCCATGAACATCATCGAGGACGTCCGGCAGCAGCTCAATCATGTGAACCTTCATGAAGACAACCTTGTGTCCTTGCCACGCATAAACTTGTTTGTGGAGGCATGCCTCATCATCTTCCTGCGTAAGCTTGACAAGAATAGTATGCCTCACAAACAAAGGAGTAGCTTTGAACTTCTTGTGCTTCAATACACCCTAGACAACACGCCTGACATCAGTGAGGCTGGAATACAACTCGAGATTGGTATAAGCGCAAATGGCTTCCAGGATCCAACAGCCTAAGAGCTCTGTTTTCCCAGTGCATATATTCTGAATTACTTTCCAGTATAAGAAACACAAGTTATTTAAACCACTATGTATAGCATGGCATCGAAGCTAATAAAATTTTGCATTATTCATCACCACATACTTAGATGAAAAACCACAATCGAGATCGGCAAAGAAGAAAATCACCTCGAGCAGCTCAGGGGGGGGGGGACACATCCTCGAAGGGGGAAAACTGCTCCTGCAGTGCCACGGGGGCTGTAACCTCAAACGAGGCGTTGACCATCTCAGTAGTGGCCGTGAGCGTATTTGGGGTCGACTTGGTGGCTGCATCCATCTTCTTGGAGCTCTCTGTCTTGTGGGGATCAGCCTCCCGCGTCTGCTCCAATATCGGCAGATCTTTGCCTGGTTCTCCTTGGTCCATCATGAAAATGATGAATACTAGGAGACCACTGAAAGGAAAACACAATCGCAATGACAAAGAAACAAAAAAGAGGGTGAGGATCGGTTACTGCTTTGCAAAAGTTCTTGTTTTTTCTCTGAACGAAAATATACCAACATCATGGATCCACTTACCTTCCCTTTGTTGGGAAAGAAGAACAGTGGCAGATGCGAGTGTTGCCTTTCTTGAAGATGGTGAGGGAGAATGAAATGATGGTTGCTTCGTCCGTCAAACTTAGACTGCGGGGAGGTGGGGTTTTGTGATACGACAGCTCGTTACTGCCGCACTACGACCGGGCTCACTCTCGCCTGCATACTGCCTTCTAATTTGGTGGATGGCATTTGGGCCCGCGCGCTGCATGGCCCGCATGTCGGTGAACAAAAGTATAATGACATTCAGTAGAGGGAGACGTTTCGGTGACCTAGGAGGAGCCAGAAGCGATAGTGTATCCACTTTATTAGTAGTAATTGTTTTTCTGGGTAGCTGTAGAGTGTCTCCACTGTACTAGTAGTAATTGTTTCTCTGGGCCCAAGACAAAACAGCCCATCCACCCTAGTAAATAGTAAAATCAATTCAAAAGCCCATATATTTACTTAATGAGAGGCGCTACCCAGACCCAGCACACAGCCCCCCCCCCCAAAAAAATCCTGGGTGCTCTTCTTCCTCCTCACTCCCACCCACCTCACGTCAGCTCGCTCCACCCGCACCCCCAAATTCCTCACCTCACTCCTACAGAAAAGCCCAGCTCCCCTTCTTCTTCACTCGCACTACAAGTAGGCTTGTCATTCGTTACTCTGCTCAAATCTGTGAGCACGACGCGACGCCCTCGAGGAAAATGGAGTCGACTGACCCCAGCGCCAAGAAGATGAGGCTCCCGCCAGCAGCAACACCTGTTGTAGATCCCGCACCCGGCAGCGCGGGGAGAAGCGGCGACCCCGCCCTCATCGGATCCTAGGAACCCGTAGAATCTCGGGTGGACTGCATCAACGATCTTCTGGACACCGTCCTTGGGGAGATCATCTCGCTTCTCCCCACCAAGGATTGCCGCCGCACCCAAGTCCTCTCAAGTCGGTGGCGCCCTCTATGGCGCGCCATGCCCCTTAATCTTGATTGTCGTCAGCTATCTCTCTTCAATCATTTTGAAATCCCCAGAGCCATCATCTCCTCCCACCAGGGCTCCGTTCAAAGCCTCTGCATGCCGTCATGCTACCTGAGCAAGCATACCATGCCTTGCACAGTGGACGCCTGGCTGAAATCCCCTGAATTCATAGAACTATAGCTGCTTGAGTTCTACTATTCCCCTGGAAATCACCTACCACATACCGAACACCATGTACTTGTGCCCTCAGCACCGATGTCCATCTCGCTATTTTCCTCCTCTCTCCACACCGCCACCTTTGCGCTGTGCTACCTACCAGACAATCTGGTACTAAACCTTCAACTCCCATTTCTCAAGAAACTCTCACTTGTGTGGGTTCGTATATCGGAGGCCTCATCGCGCAGCATCATCCACTCCAGTTCCCTTGCCCTAGAGTGCTTGGTGCTTGTTTTCACAGTTAGAATCGGTTGTCTCCAAATAAAGTCGCCTAACCTTGTAAGAATTGGATTTTCTTTTGACGGAAGGCAACTCATCATCCAAGATGCCCCTTCACTTCAAAGGTTGATCCTAGATTCTAGTTATTCACAGTTGCAAATAACCGTCCTCTCTACGCCTAAACTGGAGACCTTGGGTGTAATACATGATCTATGTGCTCATTTCAATATGGTGTTTAGCTCCATAGTTCTTCAGGTACTTTATATTATCATCTACACTTGTAACCATAAGCTGCATTTTAAATTTCTGCGCATAAGTTATATATCATCTTGGAATACACATTTTGTACTAATATTATGTTATATGCTCAATGAAGAGTTTCTCCATGGATGGCCTATCAATGGTGCTGGATTCTGTCAAGATCTTATATATCCAAATGAATAGTTTTGATCAGAACAAGATTATTGGCTTGCTGCAATGCTTTCCGTGTCTGGAGAAGTTGTATATAAAGGTGATAGTTTCACGCACATTGGAAGCCCGCATATAGTGTACAAGAATTAACCGTTCAGCTGTTGCTCTTTCGACACTCTTTTTTTAGACCTTAACTGTTTTCAATCTTCATGTCTATTTAGGCAACAGGACGGGATAAGAAAGTTATAACCAATCGGTGGATTCATAAGCACCGAGATTTTCTCACTTCTCATGAGATTTGATTGAAGACAATAACGCTAGAATGATATGTAGCCAACCGTGCAAACACTAGACTTTTCACATTCTTCCTGCTGAATGCGAGGTTACTATTGTCCATCAGGCTTAAGTTTATCAGCAGCATGGTTTTGACGGATGGGTATGTCGAAGAGCAAAAAAAGGAGTTTTAGGTGGGCAAAAGAGCTTCTGAACGTGCCGGGCTTCTATTTACAACATATTGTGGTCATAATCCAGTAAATTTTACGACCTAGGATGTTCATTCTATGGACCTGACCGATCCATTTGACTATGACTGCCAAAAACAGTGCTAGAGTTAGATGTTGTTGCCCTTTTCAACCTGGGTTTTGTGTAAACCTGATGAACAATTAGCCCTCGTGCTTTTGTACAGTTTGTAAGCGGGAGTTAGATGTTCTTTCCCTTTTCAAATCGGCTATGACTGTCATATTTTCTTTGAAACAAGGCAAATGGCTTCCCATTTGTTTAATTTAGAGTGAAATATTGTAACAAATCCCAACCAAAGGAAATAACATCATTCTTGCCGGCTACTTGAGCTCATTGTGCATTACAGAAGCCAAGGGATTAGCCCCCACCAGCACCCACAAACTTATTTCGAACTAGCACATCAAATGGGCTGTAAATTTTCATAGGAAAGGCTGCATGACCGTGATAGATTTGGATTCTGAAATTTGGGACCCACGAGGAAATAGCCTATCCGAGGTGGTGTTGACTTACTAGCCAGTCAACAAACGATTCTGC
Source organism: Triticum dicoccoides (assembly GCF_002162155.2). Taxonomy (NCBI): domain Eukaryota; kingdom Viridiplantae; phylum Streptophyta; class Magnoliopsida; order Poales; family Poaceae; genus Triticum; species Triticum dicoccoides. The sequence goes on from NC_041391.1 coordinate 214,747,668, forward strand.
CTACCAGCCGTTGGATTGACATCCAACATATGTCGTGTATCTTCTATCTCTTGTCTTCTTCTTCCTCCAGCCGCCCAAACCAAACCACCCCATCGGCTCCGCTTGCTCCCGCCTCCCATGGCTGGCTGCGCCTTCGCCGCCCTATCGTACCCTCCAATGTTGTCTAGTCCCTCCCTCTATTCCCCCACACGTCCTGTATTCTCCAACGACGTCAGCCCCAACACGCACCCGCACCCGAACCAGTCAACCCTCGTACTCCCCTCTGCCTGCGACTGGACTGATGCATCTTCCATGGCTCCTGTTCGTTCCGTCTGAGGCCTCACCGTCGTCCTCCGCCTTGGTTCGCTCGCCGTGCGCGGTGCGCCGCCCTCTTGCATTCTCAACATCGTCAACAACCGAGAGGAACAAGGAGATGACTGTACGTGGAGAGGATGATAGTAGGGACCCACCAGCGTCATGGCAGTACACAAGCAAGTGCCTCGTTATTACAAGCCCCAAAAAATGGTTCCTCCTAATGGTTGGACATCTGGGGCTCACGCTATTGTCAACATAGTCAATAAATGAGAGAATTACACTACGAGCGGCTGACACCAGGGATCCAACAGGTCGGGCGTTTTTTTGAGGAACAAGCAGTTGTTATTTATACTAGTTTTAGCGACGAATCAGGGTAACAACGGGGCTATGCGGGGGCTGTGGCCCGTCTAGCCAGGGTTTTATTTATGTTTACCACATTATGAGCCCAGCTATATTTTTTTCTTGCTGAAAATGGCTAGCCCAATTCTATTTTTTTTGAAAGAAATACCCAAACAAGGCCTACTTGCTTTATCAGCCCTGCTGGGCTGCAAATCTTTCAAGACAAGGAGAGTTTCATTCGGTTTGCCCAGAAATGGGTTGTACATTTTTAAAACACATCAAACCGGGAATTAGTTTCATTTTTTTCATTACAAGATTTTAAATTCCATAGATTTTTATGCGTGGATAATTATTTGGATTTTATATTTATAAAAATTATTTTTTCAAAATAGTTTGAGTGTGAGTCAATATTTTGGGATTAAAAACAATTGACCACACCGAAATATGCAAAATTTCGTATAATTATTAACCATGGCCACAATATGGGCGGTAATGCTAACAAAAAGAAGATGGGCTCCAAAAAAATTCTTAGGAATGAGAAAATGAGTTGTACATTATTAGAAATAATTGCAGATGGGTTGTATGATGTTTTCCACAGATTTGACGCTGACTTGTGCGCCTACTATAGGTTGATGCATATCTTTTCCTAAAAAAGGTTGATGCACATGCAATGCCGTGCCAACTTAGTCAACACACGAGATTAGTGACTGTTGGATGTCCATCCAATGGCCGTTGTGCTTACTCAATCTCTGCTCTTCCCGCTCCAGCCGCTCAAACAAGCGCCGGTGGGACTGCCTGCTCCCTCCTCCCACGGCTGGCTATGCTGCCGCGTAGGCCTCACCGCCCCACCGTACTCCCATCGCTGGCCTAGCCATCCTTCTACTCACCCACACCTGCTATTATTCTCCGCCGACGGCAGACGAACCAGTAAACCCTCGTACTCCCCTCCGCATGGGAAACAACTGCCGAGTCTTCCCTGGCTCCGTGTCATTCCCTTCCTAGGCCTCACCGTCGTCCACCGCCCTGGTGCTCTCGGCGCGGCCTGGTCAACGTGGTCAGTGAACGACATCCATCGGAAGTGGACTGTACGTGGAGAGGCTGATAGCTGGGTCCACGGCCGCACGCAAGGAAATGCCTCCTTATTACGTGCAAAATAATGATTCCTCCACCTGACAGCTAGGACCCACCGGAAGGGCATCTATATTTCATGAAAAAACATTCCCCCCACTGACAGCTCAGACCCACCAGTTATATCTTCGCACGCAAGGAAGTTGTCGGCGTTCTGGATATGGGGGTATCCAGCCCTGCCTGCCTGCGACCCACCACATGGCTCCATCGACGGCCTGGTACAACCCAGCTTCAACACCAGCAGCTCAAGACCCTCGTGAGGGGCCAAGCCTCACGAGGTGGACGATGCCAAGACCCCCAAGGGGATCGGCCTCTTCAAGCTGGATCCAGAGGGGCAGAGAGTTCTACGCAAGGTATACCTCACGAGGCTCAGCTGACGTGAGCCATGATGACCAAGGCCAGGTGGGCTCCAGGCGGGCGCAGAGCACAGGGTTCCTCTTCGATGCAAAGGAGGCAAGCCACAGGCGCGGTGTCCCGAGGAATCATCCAAAGTTTCCATTCTGGTGCAACAAGACCAAGACCGCCAGGATGATAGGACGAAGGTCATCGCCGAGCCCACAACAGCGTCACGACCAGAGGCTTTTCACATGCGAAGAGTACTTTTGTCAGGATAAGATGTACTACTTCTCCCCTTTCAAATCTAGCCGTTGTGGGATCCCTTCCCGCCAACATTTGGTAAGAGGACCAAGGCCACTATAAATAGGACTTAACCGCCACCATAGAGAGCATCCAAATCACATCCCCTCAACTCTCTCGAGCTCAAGAACACCTCACCTCCTGAGGCCAGTTCATCCACTATACTAGTTCTTCCTCAGCCCTCTGAGGCAATCCACCAAAACGCTGGAGTAGGGTATTACACCACAAGGTGGCCCAAACCAGGATAAATTGTTGTGTCTCTTTGTCTCTTCGAGCTCGTCGCGCTAGGATTAGGAGGATCGCGAGTAGGTAGGCTGGGTAGGTTGAGATCTTTACACGCACCCCAGTGTCCGAACCTCTAAGGGTTTGCGGAACCCGTAATCTGACATTTGGCATGCCAAGTAGGTGTGTGTTGGGTCTTCTCTTCCGTCGATCGATCCACCGCCACTCCGACACCTCCATGGCCGACGCAGGCCGAGCTCGCGCCAAGCGTCGGGCCGCAGTCGCCGCTCGTGTTGCTCAGACGGCTCCGGCGGGTGATGGTTGTGCTTGTTGTGCTTCGTCTCCGATGGCCAACACCGCCATGGGCCCTGCTGGCCACGAGCAGCAAGCTTCTTCACTGCATCCTTAGGTGCGCCGTGACGGGTGCACCGCTACTCCGTTGCTGACTCCAGCAGCTTCGTCCTCCCACACGCGCCACAACCCAGTGGACGAGCAAGCCAATCTGCTCATGACGCGGGAGCTCCTTCTTTACCGCCCAGTCGGCGACTTCTACGAGGAGTGGCTCGAGCAGATCGCTGAGCTCATCAGCGTGGCTGGGGGCTCCACCACCCCGTCCCGCTCACTGCCTCAGCAACCACCTGCAGCGGGCGGCGTGGCTCACGGGGCTCCTCCACCACCTCTGGCCCAGGGCGTCATCGTCGAGCCAAGGCATGTGGCACCACGGCGCGTCCCGACGCGCCCTGCGCCAGCTCGGGAGGATGTGAGCTGCCAGGTGGTGCAGCGACCTCAAGGAGAAGCATGCGTACTTCCATCTCCCCCGCACGAGGCCTGTGTATAGCCGCAAGAGGTGGCGGTGCACGTGCACCAGTACCAGGTTCCACCCCCTCGACGGGCTCCAATGGCCATGGCAGGATGCCGCGCGTTCACCCCGGAGCTCCGCAACGTCGTCTGGCCAAGCAAGTTCAAGCCTGACCTGCCTCCATGCTACGATGGCACCGCCGACCCCGCCGAGTTCTTGAAGCTCTACGAGCTGAGCATCAAGGCGGCCAGCGGCGACGAGAAGATCATGGCAAACTGGTTGCCGATGGCCCTCAAGGATGGCGCGCATTCTTGGCTCCTGAACCTACCCGAGGGGTCGGTCTCTTCTTGGGAGGAGATGCGCGACTGCTTCATCGCCAACTTCCAGGGCAGTCGCGATCATCCGCCGGCCGCGGGTGACCTACGTCACATCAAGCAGCAACCTGGAGTGACCCTGTAGAAGTATATCCAGCGCTTCAGCAACGTTCGCCTCAAGGTTCCCAAGGTTTCAGACGAGGCCATCATCTCAGCGTTCATTGATGGCGTTCGTGATGTCAAGATGAAGGAGGAGCTCACCATCCATGAGGATCTCTGCACAACCCTGGAGATGTTCAACATGGAAAACAAGTGTGCAAGGGGTGAGGAGGGGCGCCTCTCCCTCCTCGAGTTCCCCGATGCTGACCCAGAGGACAAGAAGACCAAGGCTAAGGACGTGAAGCGCAAGGGGCCGGCCGTGCTTGTGGCCGAGCCAGAGACGAAGCGCGGCTGCGACCACCCCGAGTCATCCAAGAGCAACCGACCATTCTGCGTCTTCCACAACATGCACAGCCACAACACAAACGACTGCCAGGAGCTCAGGGCCCTCCACGACGGGCGCCTCGGTGACGCCCTGAGCACAATGATGGAGGCTACGACCATGGAGGTGGCCGAGGTGGAGGACACTGGGACGGACGCGACCACCGTCAGGAGTGGCGTGACCAGCCTCGTGAGGACCGCTGGCAGGGTCAACCTCGCGAGGATGCCTGGAGGGAGCAGCCTCGTGAGGAGCGCCCTCAGGGCAGCGTAGCTCTGCGTCCTCTGCCTCCACCGCCAAGAAGGAACGAAGATCACCACCAAGACGAGAGGGCTGGGGGCTTCCAGGAGCCACGAGCCACCGCCTGCATCTTGGGCGGCTCACATGCCCTAGCTTCCCACCACATCTTCAATCAGTTCGCGCGCGAGTCAATGCGGCGCTCCCCAAGCCCGAAGCAACTCGCCCTCTCAGGTGGTCCAAGTGTGCCATCACCTTCAGCTCCTCAGACCATCTCAAGTGCACGGCCACTACTGGCGCGCCCCCCATGCTCTGCTCTCCCATCATCAGCAACGTGGTTGTCACCAAGACTCTCATCGATGGTGGAGCAGGGCTCAATGTCTTATCTGTCCAGACGTTCGACATGCTCCAATTGCCGTACTAGCAGCTTCACCCAACCAAGCCGTTTTCAGGAGTGACCGACCGTTCTACACATCTGATAGGGCAGGTCCACCTCCCTGTAACCTTCGGCGAGCGCAACAACTATCGCACCGAGCTCATCGACTTCGACGTCGCTGACATCCGTCTGCCCTACAACGCCATCCTAGGGTACCCAGCACTGGCCAAGTTCATGGCAGCTACGCACCACAGCTACAATGTCCTCAAGATGCTAGGAAGCGGCGGCGTCATCACGGCCGCATGTCAAGAGAAGGATGCGGTGTGCTCCCTCGAGCGTGCCTTCCAGGCTGCAGCGGTTGAGAACCCTGAAGACGAGGGCGGTGACCTCCCTCCTGAGGTCGCCCCCAAGATGAAGGAGCTGCAGCTGGGACAGGGGTCTCGTGAAGGAGCATCGTCCGAGGATGCCATGCTGAGTCTCGCATCCCCGGACGCGGCCCCTTCACCCATCGCATAGGAAGGCGCGCCCGACGCCCCCCTCAGGATGGGCTCGGGGGCTCTCCTCGGGAGGGCCTCGGACCTAGCTAGGGTCATGCGGGAGGCCCTCGGGCACCATGTGGAGGCACTCTTCAGAGCACGCTTCCCAGGAGAAGGCATCAGGTGGGAGGCACCACACGTTCAGGAGTTCATCAGCAAGGCAATCGAGGAGATTCAAGAGGCAAGGGTTCTGCAAGGTGATCGTCGTCTGCCATGAGGCACTGATCACTGCCCCGACGAGGGTAAGGAGTTCCGCATCTGCATCGACATCCCCGGGCTCAATAGGGCCGTGTCTCAGTAGCTCATCTGGCCATCTCGTGTCGGTGATGTGAGGGTCCACCCCACAGCTACGTCCGCATGCCCTTCGGCCTGCCTGGCGCGGCTGTGGTGTTCTAGCACTGCATGAGGGTCGCCCTAGCGGCTCAAAAGGCCAGGCATTAGGCGATCTTGACGGAGATGGAGGAGCACCTCCAAGAGCCTCCCGGGCCCTCTGGGCCTCCCGAGGCTCGGCGCCAGAGCGGCTCATGAGGAACGGCTCCAACAGCGCGTGTTTTTGGCTACCTCAACACCTCTTCAGTGACGGTACCAGGTGACATCTCTCTAGTTTGTTGAGTTTGGGGGCGCCCCTCGGGCTGCATCATCCCTGCGGCATGTATCGTTTTGCATTTCACTAGGACTGTCTAACCGTCTTCTATGAGTTTACCTATGATCGTCATTCTACGGCCGTGAGTCTTAGCCGCCTCACGACCCCCCTCGTGTCTGCTGGTTCGTTCCTCGCTCGCATCGCTGCATGACAACTCACGTCGGCACGACGCTTGTGCTCCGGTCTGTCCCTGCAGCACTGACAAACCCGAGGATCAAGCTCTGGTTCGCAACCTGCCTCACGCACACCACGTCACCAGGTCCTCGGTGCCTTCATCCGGTGCCCTAGGCGTCGGACTGCAGGCCCGCTCCACAGGGGCTCTCGACCTCTTCGGTCGCCTAACCTGCAGGCTCATCTGACGGTGGTTCACGGGTTGGCTTGGGCGACTGCCATCTTGCCTCACGAGTCGCTTGCATGTCAAAGGGGGGCCTCCCAAGCATCTTGCCTCGGGAGTTCCTACTGGCTCTCCAGCCCTCACCCCCTGGCCTTGACCATGGCATCACGACCTGGCATACCAGCGGTGGCTGAGCTTGATCGAGGGTCGGGACCCGAGGACGTAGAGCACCTGGGCGAGCGAGGCAAGAAGGTAGCTGTTGCGGGCCCCACCCAATGGTATCACCATGAACGCAAGAGAAAGCACCCTCTTCTTGACGGACCAAGACATCAAAAGATAAGTCATGATTCGTTGAGGCACCGGCTTCACTCCTAGCACACCCCGCCTTGCAGTCCCATTCCGGCGATTTCACTCCCCTTTTTGACTCTCTGGACGGCTGCTTGCACGCCAAGGGGGACCTCGCGAGTATCGCATCTCAGGAGCTCTTACCGGACCTCGGGCCGCTCGCCTCCTAGCCTTGACCACGGCATCATGACCTGGCATACTAGCGACGGATGAAGCCTGCTTGGGGACTAGGTCCCGTCGGTGTAGAGCGTCGCGCTGTCTAAGAAAAAGAAAAGGGTGGAACCGTGCCAAATTGGGATACACAAATTCCTCACTAAATCAAATAAAGCAACGCTGATATCGAATACATTCCGATCCTTACAAAACCCATGGGGGTTATTCTTCATTCCGCGCATGGAAAGCAAAAGAAGGAAGGTAGCTACTGAGCCCTGGGGCATCGCTGGCGATGCCTGGCGGCAGCCGCTGCCGCACTCCGACTTTGGCGGGAGCTTGGTGGCACGTAGCTGTCATTGCTCGACTCCGGAGACTCACTAGGCTCAGGAGAGTCACCGGATTCCCAGGAGTCGCCACTGCTGCTGGACGAGGTGTCAAGGGGGACAACAACAGGCCCGGCGCCCGCAGCAGCATTCCGCGGGCTGCTTCCTCCGGGGCAGCATTCCAGTCGTTCGCCCTCCTCATTGAAGACCTTGAAGAATAGAGTGGCCGCGCTGTCATACTTGAAGTGAATCGCCATGGCTCCCTCTACGCGCCAAGCTCGGGCAACCTCACCCCATCCGCGCGTCACGAAGATGTCTCTAGGGGGCACCACCTCGACTTCAGCTCTGGTGGCCAAGTTGCAGCAACCAGCATGCTGCAGCCACAACTCAAGCGGCCCCCTCTGAGGCAGCTCACTGGCGAAGAACCTCGGGAGCCGGATCCAGGTGTCGGGAGGCATCGCCGCCCACACCACAAACTCACGCGAGCTGCCCTCGGTGTGGGTGCATGGCGCGGTCGTCAAGGCAATGGCGGCCCTGCCATCATCGTCAGGGACTGCTTGACGATGCAAATCTCCATCCTGAGCTCGGGCGTACATGGGGAGGGGGAAGCCAGGCGGAGGCCTCGATTGCCATGGCCTGGTCACCTCTCGCCCCGTGCTGGCATCATGAGGGAGTCGAAGCCGCTTCTTCAACGGGAGAGGATCGGGCCCCTTCCTAGGGGCCTTCCCCTTCTCAGGCGCAGAGTACCTCCTGATCGGCGTCATGGAAGCAAGAAAGATAATAAGCAGGCGAGAGAAAGACGAAGGAGAGATGGGCGAGGGGCCCTGCCCATCCCTCGCATTTATAGCCAAGGGAGGCCAACCGCGGGCCTCCACGACCTCGTGCCATCATGATCTTCTCCATGTCGCATCATTCTATCAAGTCAATTAGTTGCCGAGGCAGCATGGGGAAGCGGAGTTGACCACATCCCATCAATCTTCACATGTCATCAAGGCCACATGCGGTTAGGGCCCGCAGCGTTCCGCTCTTGCCCTATGGCTTTGCCTGGAAGCCAAGTCCGAGCACGCCTTGGGCCCGGGGGCTACTGTCGGCATTCTGGATATGGGGGTATCCAGCCCTGCCTGCCTACGGCCCACCACGTGGCTCCATCGACAGCCTGGAATGGCCCAGCTTCAACACCAATAGCTCAAGAACCTCGTGAGGGGCCAAGCCTTGTGAGGCGGACGACGCCAAGACCCCCGAGGGGTTCGGCCTCTTCAGGCTGACTCCCGAGGGTCGGAGAGTTCTATGCAAGGTATACCTCACGAGGCTCAGCTAACGTGAGCCATGACGACCAAGGCCAGGCGGGCGCAGAGCGCAGGTTTCCTCTTCGATGCAAAGAAGGCAAGCCACAGGCGCGGAGTCCCAAGGAATCAGCCAAAGGTTTCCATTCTGGTGTAACAAGACCAAGACTGCCAGGACGACAGGACGGAGGTAATCGTCGAGCCCACCGCAGAGTCACGACCAGAGGCTTTTCACAGGCGAAGACTACTTTTGTCAGGATAAGCTGTACTACTTGTCGCCTTTCAAATCCGGCCATTGTGGGATCCCTTCCTGCCAACATTTGGGAAGAGGACGAAGGACACTATAAATAGGACTTAGCCACCACCATAGAGAGCATCTAATTCACATCCCCTCAACTCTCTCGAGCTCAAGAATACCTCACCTCCTGAGGCCAGTTCGTCTACTGTACTAGTTCATCCTCAGCCATCCGAGGCAATCCACCAAAACGCTGGAGTAGGGTATTACACCGCAAGGTGGCCTGAACCAAGATAAACTGTTGTGTCTCGTTGTGTCTTCGAGCTCGTCATGCTAGGCTTAGGAGGATCATGAGTAGGCAGGCTGGGTAGGTTGAGATCTCCGCACGCACCCTAGAGTTCGAACCTCTCAAGGGTTTGCGGAACCCGTAATCCGACAGAAGTGCCTCCTTATTATGCACAAAAAAATGAATAGACCCACCATAGTGGGAGGCTGACTTGTTGGCCTACTAACTTGACGGGGATGGAGGGCTTTGTCAACTTAGTCAATATGAACGATTCTAGCTTCAGTGACCGTACGATGTCCATCCAACGGCTGTAGTGCTTGTTTAACTCTGGTCTTCTTGCTCCAGCCGACCAAACCAGCGACGGTCGTGCCGCGTTCTCCTGCCTCCCATGGCCAGTTGTGATGTCGCGGAGGCCTTACCCACACCTCGTGTTATTCTGTAGCGAGGGCACTCTCACACTGCAGCCGAACCAGTGAACCCTCGTACTCCTCTCTGCATGGGCTTCCACTGTCGTGTCTTCCCCGGCTCTGCGTCATCCCCTTCCTAAGCCTCGCCGTCGTCCATCGCCCTGGTGCTCTCGGCGCAGCATGGTCAACATGGTCAAGGAATGACTTCCATCGGAAGAGTACTGTATGTGGAGAGGCTGACAGCTGGGTCCACGGCAGCCGCAAGGAAGTGCCTCCTTATTACGTGGAAAATAATGATTCCTCCACCTGACAGCAGGGACCCACCGGACGGGCCACCATATTTCGCGAAAAAGCATTTCCCCCTTGACTGCTGGGACCTACCAGCTACATCTTCGCACGCAAGGAAGTGCATCCATATTATGGAAAAAAATGATTCGCCCCCTGACTGTTGGGACCCTCCAGCTACATCTTCGCATGCAAGGAAGTGCCTAACAATCGGGACCCACCTGGTGGAAGCGTATGTAGAGTTGTCATTCCGGTCGCGAACGTGTACGTACATACTGGTCGATGTAGAGGCACGCACGTCGTAGTAGAGGCGTGCACATAGCATATACACGTACCTACAACAGCCAGGGTGCAAGAAAGTAAATACGGCCATGTACGTACATACGGGCGAGGTCTCGCACGCCTACTCGCGCATACATACGACCAGAGCTCGTGTACATGGCTGGGTCAATACAGAGAAACTGCGTCGTCGTTGTGTTCATGGGGAGGCAACAAAATGCGTCGTGTTCATCGGGAGGCAACGGAACGTGTTGGAGCCAACCGGCTTGGATGGAACAGCCGATGGAAACGAGGCCCGACGTACCACAGAACGGAGGAAACAGCCTTGTGTTCGACCGGCCACGTTCGAAACATGATCATGTTCATTGGGAGGGGTCTAGCATACCGCAAAACGGAGGAATTGGACTTCTGTTGGACCTCCTACTGTCGAAACGGGGTCCTATTGATCGGGAGGGGTGTGGCGTACCACAAAACAGAGGAAACAGACTTGTGTTGGAGCGCTACAGTCGAAATGGGGGTCCTGTTCATCAGGAGTGGTGTGGCATACCATAAAACGGGACTCCACGGGATACTGTTCATATCCACCGTCGACTTCCTCCAGCCTCCACGGGCTACTGTTCATCCATCGTCGACCTCCTCCAGCCTCCACCTGCGATTGTTCATCCACGGGCTCCTGTTCATCCAGCCTCCACCGCGCGCTCCTCCACCGGCTACTGTTCAACCAACCCTCTCCACGGGGTCCTGTTCAACCACCCCTCCACGGGCTACTGTTCATCTAGCCCTCCACCGACTACTGTTCAACTAGCCCTCCACCAGCTACTATTCAACCTTCCATCCACGGGGTCCTATTCATCCAGCCCTCCACGGGGTCCTGTTCATCCACGCCCAACCAGCTCAATCGATCGGGGTCCTGTTCATCCAGCGGCAACACCACGGGGTCCTGTTCATCCAACCCCCACCAGGAACTGTTCATCCAACCCCCCCAGCAATGCTCACTGTTCATCCAAAGGAAGCATCGATAGGCTTCGGTTAGCAGCAGTCGTGAAGGAATCGCTCGATCGCTCAGGTTTAGTAATGCGTAGCCTACAGTGCAATCGCTCAGGTTCAGTTAGGCGATGCCTCACTCGGGTTCTGTTAGAGCCCAACGCCTTGCACCCACACGCATACGTGTATGAGAGAAACACATATCGCTCGTCCCCCGACCACCCACCGTAACCGGGAACTCCCCGGTATTTTCATCGCCCGTGCTTATACCACGGTATTTTCTATCATGGACGGCCCAAAGAATGTCATGCAGCTGCGTCGGCCAGCCCAGGACAAAAAGCCCATTTTCTGTCATAATTTTTTGTCATAGAAGTAGGAGCCCACCACATCTATGATGATACCGGGTTTTGTCACAATTATCGTCATAGAAGTTTCATAAGTATGACAGAAAAAAATCGTTTAGCCCAAAATGTCACGGATGTGTCTTTTCTTTTGTAGTGTGCACAAACAATCAAACAACTTGCACCCAACGCAATAAAGGGGTTGTCAATCCCTTCATGGTTACTTGCAAAAGTGAGATCTGATAGAGATAGATAAATGATAAAGTAAATATTTTTGGTGTTTTTGGTTTATAGATCGGAAAGTAAAAGATTGCAAAAATAGTAGATCGGAAACTAATATTGTAGATCAGAAACTTATATGATGGAAAATAGACCCGGGAGCCATAGGTTTCACTAGAGGCTTTTCTCAAGATAGAAAATAATATGGTGGGTGAACAAATTACTGCCGAGCAATTGATAGAAAAGCAGAAAGTTATGACGATATCCAAGGCAATGATCATGAATATAGGCATCACGTCCGTGTCAATTAGACCGAAATGATTTTGCATCTACTACTATTACTCCACACATTGACCGACTCCTACCTACACCTAGAGTATTAAGTTCATGAAGAACAGAGTAACACATTAAGTAAGATGACATGATGTAGAGGAATTAACTCAAGCAATATGATGAAAACCACATCTTTTTATCCTTGATGGCAACAATACAATACGTGTCTTGCTGCCCCTACTGTCACTAGGAAAGGACACCGCAAGATTGAACCGAAAGCTAAGCACTTCACCCATTGCAATAAAAATCAATCTAGTTCGCCAAACCAAACCGATAGTTTGAAGAGAATTACAAAGATATCAAATCATGCATAAAAGAATTCAGAGAAGATTCAAATAATATTCATAGATAAGCTGATCAAAAATCCACAATTCATCGGATCTCGGCAAACACACCGCAAAAAAGTATTACATTGAATAGATCTCCAAGAACATCAAAGAGAACAAGGTATTGAGGATCAAAGAGAGAGAAGAAGCCATCTAGCTACTACATGGATCCGTAGGTTTGTGGTAAACAAATCACGCTTCATCGGAAGGGCAATAGAGTTGATGTAGAAGCCCTCCGTGATCGAATCCCCCTCCGGCACGGTGCCGGAAAAGGTCCCTAGATGGGATCTCATGGGTACCGAAGGTTGCGGTGATGGAAAAGTGTTTTCATGGATTCCTCTGGTGGTTTGGGGATATATGGGAATATATAGGCGAAATAATTAGGTCAGGAGGGTCATGGGGGGCCCACAAGGGTGGGGGTGCACCCTACCACCCTGAGCACACCCTCCGTCCTTGTGGCCCCCTCGTCGCTCCTCTGACTTCATCTCGAAGTCTCCTGGTTGTCTTCTGGTCCAAGAAAAGTCATCGCGAAGGTTTCATTCCGTTTGGATTCCGTTTGGTATTCATTTTCTACGAAACTCAAAAACAAGGAAAAATCAGAAGCTGACACTGGGCTCTAGGTTAATTGGTTAGTCCCAAAAATAATATAAAATAGCATATTAATGCATATAAAACATCCAAAACAGATAATATAATAGCATGGAACAATCAAAAATTATAGATATGTTGGAGATGTATCACTGTCATTCCTTCTCAAGCAGGTGGGAGGTGTCTCCTCCCTTATAGATAAAGCTTCAAACGAGGCGATCCGAGCCCGAGTGCTGCAACATGAGTGCTCCTAGATGTTCGAGGCCCAAGGGCACAGGGCCAACCAGGCCCTAAGCAACATTTGCGACGAGAATGTTTCCAGCCCGCTTGTTGTTGACGACGCCGACTACCTCAGCTTCTTCACCCAGGTCGTAGCACGCCTCGAAGGAGGGGCCGTGAGGGCAAGCTGACTCATCGAGGAGAGGAGCCGTGACCTTCTCACGCGTGCGTTCTCACGCGTCTTCAGCCACCTTATACGCTCTGACCCTGACTTTGACTTCGAGGCCGCAATGGCCCCCGTGCCTGGAGAAATCCACGGCTCCCTAGCGGACTGGGTGGAGGATCATGTGGACGACCTGGTCGTCAAGTTTGCCCCTGCAGAGGTCGAGGGTGCGCCCATGGTGGAGGAGCACGGCACCAACAATGATGGCAACAGCAACAGCGACGGGACACCCCCCTAGGATTGTTTTCTCTTGTTTTCCTGTCAAGATTTTGGATGTGACCCGCGGGGATGCAAAAGTATTTTGTGTAAGAACTTTCTCTATGATGTACTAAATAGTATTGCACTCCCTGATGTCGCCTTTCCTTTAATTTTCATGTGCTCGCGGCCCCTGAGCAGGGGCGACCATCATTTTCATGCCAGGCCACGGTGTCCGACCAGAGTCTGTAGGCAGGCTCCTACCGAGAGCCCTGGACAATGCACACCCGCTAGCTTGCTCGAGAGCGCCGCGTGAGGATCCGGGCACCGAGGCCCCGGAGAGGCGTGCACGCGAGCAAGGCCACAGCGGCTGTGGCCTGGGTCCTTAGGGCATTTTCAACACCGCTGGGCCGACTCAAGCGTGCGTACCGCACCCAGCCCCCGCTCGCGGGGTGCGATGGAGGGAGCCACTAGTGCCCACCATCCTTTGCAAAGACGGAAACCAAGTGAAGAAAAACCACTAAAAAGAAGAAAAGCCAGGAAACTCCCCCTTTTTCGAGTAAAAGCGCAAGAGTCGCAAGTTTATTCTAAGAAGCTGCAAATTCGATTACAAGAGAAAGCAAAGAACAGCCGCGTCCGGCACCTATCTAGTCTTCTAGTCTTCCCGCTAGCATGGGACATGGGGCTTCCACTGGGTGTGGGCATAGTCATTGGCGGACCGTGTCGTCCGCCAGCGCGGAGCATCGGGCTTCCACTGGATGTGGGCATAGTCATTGGGGGACCGTGTTGTTCACCAGCGCGGAGCATGGGGCTTCCACCAAGACGTGGGTGGGATCCCTTGTGAGGCTCAGGGGCGGCACTCGGGAGATTCCGGGGCATGTACAACCCCACTCGTTATTACGTGAGAGTGTCACAGGCGGAGACTTGGGAAGGCGTAAGGCGGTCGCCTGCTTTCAGTCGGGGGCCCCGCCCCTTGCCATGGGCTGCGCACTTGCAAGCCTAGGTGCTGGCAGCCCTGGGCGGGGCTTCTGGACCAGCGACAGCTGGTGGGCGATGTAGGGCGCCACCATGTTGGCCGTGGGCCACTTGGTCGGCTCGTGGGGCCCGCTCCCGGGCTTCTCCTGAGCCCTTTTGGCCCCTAAGCCCCTAGCATCGAGCAGTTGTGGCTTAAGTGGCCGCGGGACCTTGTGAGGTTCCCTGGCCTCGCGGGCCTCTCGAGCCCCCGGGACCCTATCTTGGTCTGAGGCGCCACCTCACCGGGGGCACTCTTGCTCGCACAATCTGGCTGTCGTCTTGCTGGCATGCCACCGAATGTGAGTCTCCAGTGCTCCAAATTTAGCTAAAATATGTTATGAAAGTACTTGCCTCAGCAGTCAAGGCCCTGCTTGCAGCCCCCAGGCCTCGAGAGGCCTTGACAGTCTTCGAGGGCCATACGAGCAGAAGCCTGCCTTTCGCCAACCCGCAGGTTCTTCAGGCTTGCCGATCACCACCCGTCTTCATGTCATGATGGCCAGGAGGTGGCCCGCCATAGTGCCTCCCACTAGGGGGCACTTACCTTGCCTGAAGCTCGGAGGGAAATCTTGCTCGCCTCCTTTTCGCCGCCCGGCCCTCCGGGTCCTCTCCCTACGCGGACGCAGCAAGAGCATGCCCGAACCTACAGCGGGGGGTCAAGACTCAAGTGGGGGGCAGAGGGGGTCCGTGCCCCTACAAACGACGTCGAGCAACTCAGCGACTCGGTCAAGCCAAGCGGCACGGTCGCCCTCTACAGGGCGGTAGCGCATCAACTCGTGCGTCGTGAGGAGCATGGCTTGCGCACCTGTCAGCCCCCGGTGGGTGCGGCGGGGCAGAGCCGTGGAAATGCCAATCAAGTGCGCGGCAGCTCGCTTGTTACACCGCGTGGGGGGTTGCGATGGTGAGCCTTGACGTTGGCGACGATATGCTAAGGAAGGCGAGGTACGATGAGGAACGCCGCGGCGGAAGGTGATACGTCTCCAATGTATCTACTTTTCCAAATCCTTTTACCCTTGTTTTGGACTCTAATTTGCATGATTTGAATGGAACTAACCCGGACTGATGCTGTTTTCAGCAGAATTGCCATGGTGTTATTTTTGTGCAGAAATAAAACTTCTCAGAATGACCTAAAACTTCACGGAGACACTTTTTGGAATTAATAAAAAATACTAGCGAAAGAATCAACAGAAGGGGGCCCACACCCTGGCCACGAGAGTGGGGGCTCCCCCTTAGGACACGCCCCCTTCCTCGTGGGCCCCCTGGAGCTCCACCGGCCTCAACTCCAACTCCATGTATTCACGTTCGGTGAGAAAAAATCAGAGAGAAGGATTCATCGCGTTTTACAATACAGAGCCACCACCAAGCCCTGTTCTTCCTCGGGAGGGCTGATCTGGAGTCCGTTCGGGGCTCCGGAGAGGGGAATCTGTCGCCATCGTCATCATCAACCATCCTCGATCACCAATTTCATGATGCTCACCACCGTGCGTGAGTAATCTCATCGTAGGCTTGCTGGACGGTGATGAGTTGGATGAGATTTACCATGTAATCGAGTTAGTTTTGTTAGTGTTTGATCCCTAGTATCCATTATGTTCAAAGATTGATGTTGATATGACTTTGCCATGCTTAGTGCTTGTCACTAGGGATCGAGTGCCATGATTTCAGATCTGAACCTATTATGTTTTCATGAATATATGAGTGTTCTTGATCCTATCTTGCAAGTTATAGTCACCTACTATGTGTTTTGATCCAGCAACCCCGAAGTAACAATAATCAGACCACTCCCGGTGATGACCGTAGTTTGAGGAGTTCATGTATTCAGTAAGTGCTAATGCTTTGGTCCGATACTCTATTAAAAGGAGGCCTTAATATCCCTTAGTTTCCAATAGGACCCTGCTGCCACGGGAGGGTAGGACAAAAGTTGTCATGCAAGTTCTTTTCCATAAACACGCATGACTATATTCAGAGTACATGCCTACATTATATTGATGAACTGGAGCTAGTTCTGTGTCACCCTATGTTATAACTGTTGCATGATGAATGCTATCCCACATAATTATCCATCATTGATCCGCTGCCTACGAGCTCGCTTCATATTGATCTTTGCTAAGTTACTTCTTCGTTGCCACTGTTACGATTGCTACAAAACTGCTACTGTTACTTCTGCTACCGTTACTGCTACTTCCATACTACTTTGCTACTAAATACTTTGCTGCAGATATTAAGTCTTTCAGGTGTGGTTGAATTGACAAGTGATCTGCTAATACTTGAGAATATTCTTTGGCTCCCCTTGTGTTGAATCAAGAAATTTGGGTTGAATACTCTACCCTCAAAAACTGTCGCGATCCCCTATACTTGTGGGTTATCAAGACCTTTTCTGGTGCCGTTGCCCGAGAGCATAGCTCTATTCTCTGAGTCACTTGGGATTTATATCTGTTGATCACTATGAGGAATTTGAAAGATCAAAGAACCAAGATGTTTACCTCAACTACGAGGGGAGGTAAGATTAACTGCCATCTAGCTCTGCACTTGATTCACCTTCTGTTTTGACTAAACTTGTGACACCTACACCTGCTATTGATTCCGATATGTCGCATGTTATTGATGATGCCTCTTCTGCTATGCATGATGCTTACGATGATACTACTTCTTTGCTTGATAATAATGTGCCACTAGGTGAATTTCTTGATGAACAACTTGCTAGGGTCAGAGCAAATGAAATTACTAAAACTGATGATATTAATGAAAGCGATGATGAAGATTCTCCCCCTAGATATGAATTGCCTGTTATACCTGAGGGTTATGTTATGGATGAAGAAACTGCTGGAGACTTTCTTGCTTGCAATGATAGGTATGATCTTAAGAAACTTTTGGCTAAGCTGAAAAAAGTCTTTGAATGCTAGAATGAAAATTGACCCTGCATTTGCTACTTCACCAATCTGTGTTACTAATAAGGATTATGAATTCTTTGTCGATCCTAATTTAATTAGTTTGGTTGAATTTGATCCTTTCTATGGCTATGAATCCGAAACTGTTCTGGCACATCTTACTAAACTAAATGATAAATACACCCTATTTACTCATGAGGAAAAAATTCGCTATTACTATATTCTTAAATTGTTTCTTTGTCGTTAAAGGGTGGTGCTAAAATATGGTTTAATTCTTTTGCTCCTGGTTGTGTGAGTAGTCCCCGGGATATGATTTATTACTTCTCTGCAAAATATTTTCCCGCTCATAAGAAATACGCTACCTTAAGGGAAATATTTAATTTTGTGCAAATTGAAGAAGAGAGTCTCCCACAAGCTTTGGGGAGGCTTCTCCGATTACTTAATGCTTTGCCTGATCATCCTCTCAATAAAAATGAAATACTTGATATCTTTTATAATGGACTAACCAATGCTTCTAGAGACCACCTGGATAGTTGTGTTGGTTGTGTTTTCAGGGAAAGAAGTGTTGAGCAAGCTGAATTGCTATTGAATAATATACTGAGTAATGATAATGATTGGACACTTCCTGAACCAACTCCTAAGCCAACTCTAAAGAATAGGGGTATCTATTTCTCAGTCCTGAAGATATGCAAGAGGCAAAGAAATCTATGAAATAAGAAGGTATTAGAGCCAAAGATGTTAAGAATTTACCGCCTATTGAAGAGATACATGGTCTTGATAACCCAACACAGGTAGTAAAGGTAGATTCTCTCTATAGATTTGATAAGGGTGAAGTACCATCTACTAAGTTTGCTAGTCAATGCTTGGATGAGTTTGATAATTTTATTGTTAAACAAGAAGACTTCAATGCTTATGTTGGTAGACAATTGAAAAGCAATGCTTATATGGTTGAACACTTGAGTGATTATATGTCTAGAGTTAAAAGTGATCTTAAGCTTATTAGTAAACATGCTTCCATGGTTACCACTCAAGTATAACAGGTACTTAAGGAACAAGATGATTTTCTCAATGAGTTGAATAATAAGAACAATGTTAATGTTGTTAGAGTTATGACTAGAGGTGGTAAAATGACCCAGGAACCTTTGTGTCCCGAGGGCCATCCTAAGAGAGTTGAGCAAGATTATCAAAGAATTAATACTGATACACATAGTCCTTCTAATAAAAATAAAAATAAAAAGAATAATGATAGGACTTTGCATGCTTCTAGTGAACCTGTTATTGACACACCTGAGAATCCCAATGATATTTCTATTTCTGATGCTTAAACACAATCTGGTAATGAACATGAACCTGGTGATAATGTTAAAAATGATGTTCATGTTGATGCTCAACCTAGTAATAATAATGATGTAGAGATTGAACTTGTTGTTGATCTTGATAACCCATAATCAAAGAATCAACGTTATGATAAGAGAGACTTCGTTGCTAGGAAGCACGGTAAAGAAAGAGAACCATGGGTTCAGAAACCCATGCCCTTTCCTCCTAATCCATCCAAGAAAAAGGATGATGAGGATTTTGAGCGCTTTGTTGAAATGATTAGAGCTATCTTTTTGCGTATGCGTTTGACTGATATGCTTAAAATGAATCCCTATGCTAAGTATATGAAAGATATTGTTACAAATAAAAGAAAGATACCGGAAGCTGAAATTTCCACCATGCTTGCTAATTATACTTTTAAGGGTGGAATACCAAAGAAACTAGGAGATCCAGGAGTACCAACTATACCATACTCCATTAATAGAAACTATGTTAAAACTGCTTTATGTGATCTTGGAGCCGGTGATAGTGTTATGCTTTTCTCTTTATATCGTAGACTTGATTTGAATAAGTTGACACCTACTGAAATCTCTTTGCAAATGGCTGATAAATCAATTTCTATACCCATCGGTATTTGTGAGGATGTGCCTGTTGTGGTTGCAAACATTACTATTTTAACGGACTTTGTTATTCTTGATATTCCCGAGGACGACAGTATGTCGATCATCCTTGGTAGACCTTTTCTGAATACTGCAGGGGCAGTTATTGATTGCAACAAAGGCAATGTCACTTTTCATGTTAATGGTAACAGGCATATGGTACACTTTTCTAAGAAACAACCTCAATTCATATTATGAATTCTATTGGAAAAATATTCAACTATTACTATTGGAGGTTTTGAATTCCCTCTTCCAACTGTCAAAAAGAAATATGATATTCTTATTGTTGGGAACATGCATATCCCCTTTGAGGTAACCTAGTGTTATTCGAAAATTCTTCGGTTTCATGTTATTCGAAAGAGGTTTGTTAAAAAGACCTGATCAACCTTGTTAGGCATTTCTTTTGATGAGCATTGATACGTCTCCAACGTAACTATAATTTTTTATTGTTCCATGCTATTATATTATATGTTTTGGATGTTTAATGGGCTTTAATATGCTCTTTTATATTATTTTTGGGACTAACATATTAACCGAAGTCCCAGTGCCAGTTTCTGTTTCTTTGCCTATTTTAGAGTTTTGCAGAAAAGTGTCGGATTATGGGATCCGCAAACCCTTGAGAGGTTCGAACTCTGGGGTGCAAGCGGAGATCTTAACCAACCTTGCCTGCCTACTCGCGATCCTCCTAAGCCTAGCACGACAAGTTTAAAAAGACACAGAGACACAGCAGATTATCCTGGTTCGGGCCACCTTGTGGTGTAATACCCTACTCCAGCATTTTGGTGGATTGCCTCGAAGGGCTGAGGATGAACTAGTACAGTGGATGAACGAGACTCAGGAGGTCAGGTGTTCTAGAGCTGGTGTGGTGTGTGCTAGTCCTACTTGCCTTGGTTCCCCTTCTATGGTGGTGGCTAGTCCTATTCATAGTGGCCTTGGTCCTCTTCCCAAATGTTGGCGGGAAGGGATCCTACAACAGCCGGATTTGAAAGGGGACAAGTAGTACAGCTTATCCTGACAAAAGTAGTCTTCACCTGTGAAAAGCCACTGGTCGTGACGCTGCGGTGGACTCGTCGATGACCTCCGTCCTACCGTCCTGGCGGTCTTGGTCTCGTTGCACTAAAATGGAAACCTTTGGCTGATTCCTCGGGACTCCAAGCCTGTGGCTTGCCTCCCTTGCACCGAAGAGGAAACCTGCGTTGTTTGCCCACCTGGCGCCCGCCTGGCACTCGCCTAGCCTTGGTCGTCATGGCTCACATCAGCTGAGCCTCACGAGGTAACCTATAGAGAACTCTCCGCCCCTCAGGAGTCATCCTGAGGAGGCCGATCCCCTCGGGGGTCTTGGCGTTGTCTGCCTCGCGAGGCTTGGCCCCTCGTGAGGGTCTTGTGTTGTTGATGCTGAAGCTGGGCTGTACCAGACCATCGATGGAGCCACGTGGTGGGCCGTAGGCAGGCAGGGTTGGATACCCCCAAATCCAGGACGCTGACAGTAGCCCCCGGGCCCAAGGTGCGCTCAGACTTGGATCCCAGGCAAAGCCAAAGGGCAAGTGCGGAGCGCCGCGGGCCCTAACCGCCTGCGGCTTTGAAGACACGTGGCAGTTGATGGGACGTGGGCGTCTCCACTTCCCCACACCGCCTTGATATCTGGCAGACCTAGCAGTCGCCCATTGCTAGTGCAGCTTGCCCTTCGCAAATTATCGTGCTCGGCTCTTGTTTCCTCCTTCCCAACCTTGCCGTCGCGTCGATAGATTCGGTGCCGCACTTCGCCCTTTTTAGCACTCGCCATGGCCCCCAAGCAGAGGAAGAAGAAGGGGAAGCCGCTCGCCCCAGCCGGTCCTCCGCCGGCCCTGGAGCCAGCCCTCGAGCAGTCGACAGTGATCAATGAGGAGGGGCTGGACGAGGTTCACCATGCGCTCGCTGCCGATTCCAATGAGGGGAGGGCAGCGACTGTCCGCCCTGCATCTTGGCGAACGAGAGACATGAGCGCCACCGAGATCCCCATCTATCTCCATGCTCTCCTTGCTGGGTTGATTCCTCCCTTCTCCCCTTTCTTCAATGTTGTGATATCGCATTACCAGATCCATCTGCTGCATCTGGATCCCCGCTCTGTCATCCTTCTCGCCGTCTTCACCTTCCTTTGTGAGGCCATGGTAGGCATCACTCCTTTCATGGCCTTTTTTCGCCATTTCTTCTTGCTTCGGTTGGTCGACTCCCGCTAGTGCTCTGGGTGTGTAACCTTCGAAGCCGTGGGCGCAACCGCTGGTTCGGGGATTGACTTCAAGCTCTCGCCTGCTGCGAAGGGATTCCGGAAGCATTGGCTTCTTATGGATGCACGTGCGTTCAGCCCCCTGCTCTTGACTCCTGGGGCGCCGGCCTCGCCTAGATCTGGCTGGCGCCATGAGAGGCTCTCCGACCGGTGTGTTGTTTTCATCTAGAAGAGATTAGCAAGGCTTCAGGAATTGGGTGTGACAGCGCCAATGGTGGTGAAGGAATTTGTCAAGCAGTGCATTTCCCCCCTTCAGCGCCACTCTCGCCCAATGTGGGACTTCACAGGCGTCGGATATCTGATGAGTCTGCAGAGGCCATCGCTGGCCGCTGAGACCTTGAGCATGGTGCTCAAACTCCTGACCGGCGAACCTGAGCCCGCCGACCTTCCGGGAGGCGGCTGCCTTCTCTATTTGTGCTCGAACAAGGCGGCCTTCGCTGGGTAGATGCCTTTGTTCGACGAGTGTGGGTTGCTTTCAAAGGGCCATGAGGGGCCCCACGAGAACCCCGTCTTCATGGCTCCTCTCCTGTTCGAGCCCGCCGCATGCGCCCCGAGCGTGGAGGCAAGAGGACGCGCGCCTCCTTCAGCTGTCGAGAGCTCCTCCGGAGGCCCGGCCCCGCTAGTGGCTCAGGAGGCCGAGGCTTCTGGTGCCCTGGAAGGAGCTGCAGCAGAACCGATGTGACCCTAAGCTCCGGAGGTAGAGGCTCCTGATGCTTAGGGTGGTAGCTCCAGAGTGGCTGCTCACCACGAGGAGCCCACCAACGGCTCCGGAGCCGTGAGCCAGGAGGTCTCGTCAGGTGCCCCTGCCCTCGGGACCCTCGCCCTGGATGCCCCGTCGAGCGCTCCCCCTCCCGAGGATTGCCTGTTGGGGTCTGGTCGGCCCCGCCTGTGCCTTGAGTCGCTCCTGAAGAGGAAGATGTCCCCGTGCCGCAACGATGGCACCCTTCGGGCACTAAAGTCGAGGAGATACGTGGCTGCCGATGAGTAAGTACCCTTGTTCTTGATTTCCTTACATGCCGCATTTCCTCACGACTGAGGTTTTGTAGGGCTCCCCTGAAGGCGGAACCTCGGGAAGCAGGCGTCCCCAAGGATCCCATCTTGACGCCTGTGCACAGCCCCCGATGCCCTGATTCTTCGCAAGGCGCGGGGCCATCTCCAGTTGCCGCGATGCCGCAGGGGTGCCCCGAAACCGGGCTCCCTGCTCCTTCTCCCCGAGATTCAGCCCGTGAGATGGGGAATGCGCTGGTGATCCTCCCCCTTGTTACTGCCGGTAGGGGGTGCCCCCTGGGCGGCCTTCGTCTTCAAGTTGTGGGGCTACAATAGCCAGCCCCCGGCCGGCGGCTTGCGGGGCATCCAGCGCCTCCCGAGCGGCCTCCGGGCCGGCGAAGGTCTTGGCGACAAGCTTGCGCTCGCCCGTGGGCGCAGGCCGTGCGCTTTGGGATCTTTGGTAATGTGATGCGCGCGATGATCCATCTTGGCGGGGAGCTCGCCAGCGTTGACACAAGGCTTGAGGCAGAGAACTACCGACTGGAGCATGGGTGGCAGCGGCTGAAGGTTGCAATTAACCTTGGGAAACTTTAGCATGACGAAGATGAAGTGCGCGCGGCAGCCTCGCTCGTGACTTCTCGCGAGCCTTGCGCCCGCGCCATGGAAGAGGCCGAGACAGCGAACCGCCGCCGTGACGCGGCCAATGAGCGGGAGCGAGATCTTCAGCCTTCAAATGCGAATCTTGAGCGTGAAGTCGAGGAGCGTCATGCCCTTCTGGCCTCCTCACTAGGAGAGGTGGCCCTTGCCGAGGCGGAGCTCCTGAGGCGTCATGAAGATTTGATGTTGGAGACCGTGAAGCACAACATGGCGTTGGAGAGGCTGGAGGTGAGGGAGCTGCAGGCTGCCACGGCGGAGGACGTCGTCACCGCCCGAGAAGCTCAGGTCTAGCAGGAGGTGGAGGCGAGGGTGGCAAAGGCGCGTGCTGAGTTGGCTGGGAGGCATCGCTTGGATCTGTAGCTGCTCAAGGCCGAGCTTGAGGGCCGGACCTCTGCCCTGAAGGCTGAGCTACAATCTGCGGAGCAACGTGAGAGTGCTGCTCGAGAAGCCCTGATTTCTTCCGAATCTGCCTTGGCCTCTGTCCGAGCCAAGTTGTCTTCCCTTCGGCAGCAGATTAAGGACATCATGTCCCTGGCAGAGAAGACCGTGGGCGAAGCGAATCGCCGCCAGATGCTGCAGCGCGAGCACACCTCGATGCTTCATGGCCTCAAACTCAGAGCTAACTCCGCCTTGGGCACCATCTGCAACGAGAGCGCTCCTCGCCCACACGAGAACGACTACCCCAGCCATCTGAACTTCTTCACCACTATCGTGACCCGCCTGGAGGCTCGGGCTACAAGGTCTCGCGACCTTGTAGTGGAGAGGAGCCGTGATCTTCTGGGGCGCGTGTTCTCCCGTGTCTTCAGCCACCTTCTCAATCGCGATCCCCACTTTGACTTCGATGTTGTCTTAATCCCCGTGCCCCCTGATACGTCTCCGTCGTATCTATAATTTTTGATTGTTCCATGCCAATATTCTTCAACTTTCATACACTTTTGGCAACTTTTTATATTACTTTTTGGACTAACATATTGATCCAGTGCCCAGTGCCAGTTCCTGTCTGTTGCATGTTTTATGTTTCACAGAAAACCAATATCAAACGGAATCCAAACGGAATAAAAACGGATGGAGAATTATTTTGGAATATTTGGGATTTGTCGGATGAAGAATCAACACGAAATGGTATCCGGGGTGGCCACAAGATAGGGGGGTGCGCCCTCCCCCCCTGGGCGCGCCCTGGACTCTCGTGGGCCACCCGTAAGGCGGTTGATGCCCTTCTTTTGCCGCAAGAAAGCTAATTTTACGAGAAAAATCTGGGCGAAAGATTCACCCCAATCGGAGTTACGGATCTCCAGATATAAAGGAAACGGTGAAGGGGCAGAAATAGAGAGATAGATCCAATCTAGGGAGGAGGTCAAGGAAGAAGAAGAAGAAGGGGGCCTCTCTCCCCCTTGCTTCCGGTGGCGCCGGAGAGCTGCCGGGGGCCATCATCATCACCGTGATTTTCACCAACACCGCCATCATCTTTACCAACATCTCCATCACCTTCCCCCTTCTATATTCAGCGGTCCACTCTCCCACAACCCGTTGTACCCTCTACTTGAACA
This sequence comes from Triticum dicoccoides, assembly GCF_002162155.2. Lineage (NCBI taxonomy): Eukaryota > Viridiplantae > Streptophyta > Magnoliopsida > Poales > Poaceae > Triticum > Triticum dicoccoides. Next base: position 214,772,354 of record NC_041391.1, read on the forward strand.
TGGTGCTTTATGCTTCATATTATTTTCCAATGATGTGTTGCCATCCTATGATGTCTGAGTAGATTTTTGTTGTCCTATTGGTGGTTGGTGAATTTCTATGATTGATTTAATTTGCTTGTGGTTATGTTGCTGTCCTATTGTGCCCTCCGTGTCGCGCAAGCATGAGGGATTCCCACTGTAGGGTGTTGCAATATGTTCATGATTCTTTTATGGTGGGTTGCTTGAGTGACAGAAGCATAAACCCGAGTAAGGGGATTGTTATGTATGGGATAAAAGGGGACTTGATATGTTAATGCTATGGTTGGGTTTTACCTTAATGAATCTTTAGTAGTTGCGGACGCTTGCTAGAGTTCCAATCATAAGTGCATATGGTCCAAGTAGAGAAAGTATGTTAGCTTATGCCTCTCCCACATAAAACTCGCTATCGGTCTAGTAACGTAGTCAATTGCTTAGGGGAAATTTCACAACTCCTACCACCACTTTTTCACACTCGCTATATTTACTTTATTGCTTCTTTATCTAAACAGCCCCTAGTTTTTATTTATGCGTTCTTTATTATCTTGCAAACCTATCCAACAACATCTACAAAGTACTTCTAGTTTCATACTTGTTCTAGGTAAAGCGAACACTAAGCGTGCGGAGAGTCATATCAGTGGCCGATAGGACTTGAGAGAGTATTTGTTCTAACTTTAGCTCCTCGTTGGGTTCGACACTCTTACTTATCGAAAGAGGGTACAACTATCTTGTATACTTGCGGGTTATCAAGACCTTTTTCTGGCACCGTTGCCGGGGAGTCATAGCGTGGGGCGAATATTCTCGTGTGTGCTTGTTTGCTTTATCACTAAGTAATTTTTATTTGCTGTTCTTAGTTGTTTCCTATCTTTATTTATGGGTAGGAAACGCAAAATACCAAAAAAATTAGTTGTACCTACTGCTCCAATGGTTGAAGAACCACTCAAAATCTATCACACTACTGAAGCTTTTTACTTGGATCATCTTCGATCCCTATGTGCTCGTGCTGAAACCCCAACTAGATTAGTTGAGGGCAAATATTTAGATGAGCATGCTTGTTATGTGCAACGCCGTATATCTGAAAAAGGGAAACTATTGTGGGATCAAATTCAACGTTTGCAATGCTATGCTTGGAATTTATGTGTAATATATGATGTTACTTGTTGTTCTGAAAACCCTAAGAAACACCTTCCCTGCCAATGTGAGTTTATTGATAATGGAATCGTATCTTCGTATGCTAAGGGTGTTTATAATTACTATGATGTTCAACAAATTGAAGAATTTGTTGCTTTTAAGGGTGCTTTTGAAATTGCCTCTTTGATTGAAAAGTATGATGCTACTCTTTACAAATCTAAAAGTTTTGCCATACTTGAATATTGTTATGATAATTATGCTTCTAATCCCTATGTTAAACCATATATTGAGAAATTATCCGCTGTCCAAGAAGAGACTAATATTTTGCAGGAAGCTATGGAAGAAGAAATTGATGAAACTGTGAGCTCATTGGATGAAAAAGATGATGAGGAGAGCAAAGAACAAAAGGAGGAAGAGTGGATTAGCTACCCGTGCCCACCTTCTAATGAGAGTAACTCTTCAACTCATACATTGTTTAATTTCCCTTCGTGCTTACCGAAGGATGATTGCTATGATGATTACTATGATGATTGCTATGATGGTTGTTATGATCCCGTTGATTCTCTTGAATTACCCCTTTTTGATGATGCTTGCTATGCTTGTGGCCAAGATGCCAATATGAATTATGCTTATGGAGATGAACTTGCTATAGTTCCTTATGTTAAACATGAAATTGTTGCTATTGCACCCACGCATGATAGTCCTATTACCTTTTTGAATTCTCCCTACTACACTATATCAGAGAAGTTTGTACTTATTAAGGATTATATTGATGGGTTGCCTTTTACCATTGCACATGATGATTTTGATGAATGTATTATGCATGTGCTTGCTGCTCCTACTTGCAATTATTATGAGAGAGGAACTATATCTCCACCTGTCTATGTTTCCAATACGATAAAATTGCAAGAAACTGTTTATACTATGCATTGGCCTTTACTATGTGTGCATGAATTGTTCTCTTATGACATGCCGATGCATAGGAAGAGAGTTAGACTTCGTTGTTACTTGATATATAATACTTTGTGCTCACTACTAAATTACAAATCATTGTTAATTAAAATTGGCTTTGATATACCTTGGGATCCGGGTGGATTCATTACTTGAGCACTAAATGCCTAGCTTAATGGCTTTAAAGAAAGCGATGCCAGGGAGACAACCCGGAAGTTTTAGAGAGTCATTTATTTCTGTTGAGTGCTTTTATATAGTTTAAAAACAAAAAAATCGAGATGGGAACCTAAAAACTTTTCAAAAAGGAAAGTGAAAGTGAGAGAGACAAGCATTGTTGAAGTGGGAGCTAGCCTTGAACTTTGTTCATGCTCACGGAAACTTCGTGAATCTTGATTGCAGAAAATTTTCATCAAAAATAATTATCCCCTTTTAAAATTCCATTGTATTAAAAAAATAATGTGCCAAGGTTTGCCTTTAGGACGTTTACAATGCTTGTTGGTTTGTACGGTGCAGGACAGAAACTTTGGATGTAGTGCGCGATTTTACATTTTTATCTGGAACGTCAAACGGTTATGATTACTATTGCACTATCTTTCTGTACAACTTGTTTATTGTTACTAATTTTGGTAGAATTTTTGGGGTACCATAAGTATGGTGAATGTTCAGATTGCTACAGACTGTTCTGTTTTTAACAGATTCTGTTTTTTGATGCATAGTTTGCTTGTTTTGATGAATCTATAAATTTATATCAGTGGATTAAGCCATTAAAAAGTTATATTACAGTATACACAATGCAAAAACAAAATATTAATTGGTTTGCAACAATACTTAGAGTAGTGATTTGCATTATTATACTAGCGGATCTTATCGAGTTTTCTGTTGAAGTTTTGTGTGGATGAAGTGTCTAAACGAGGAGGTCTCGATATGAGGAAAAGGAAGAGAGGCAAGAGCCCAAGCTTGGGGATGCCCAAGGCAACCCAAGTAAATATTCAAGGAGACTCATGCGTCTAATCTTGGGGATGCCCCGGAAGGCATCCCCTCTTTCTTCGACAAGTATCGGTGTGTTTTCGTATTCGTTTCGTTTATGCATTATGTGCATGTCTTGGAGCGTCTTTTTCATTTAGTTTTCTCTTTTCTTTTATGGACCATGCTGGTATGAGATAGTCCTTGGTTGATTTATAGAATGCTCATTGCACTTCTCTTAAATCTTTTGAGTATGGCTTTATAGAATGCTTCATGTGCTTCACTTATATCATTTGAAGTTTGGATTGCCTGTTTCTCTTCACATAGAAAACCGCCATTTGTAGAATGCTCTTTTGCTTCACTTATATTTGTTATAGCGTGGGTATATCTTTTGTAGAAAGAATTAAACTCTCTTGATTCACTTATATCTATTTAGAGAGATGACAGGAATTGGTCATTCACATGGTTAGTCATAAAATCCTACATAAACTTGTAGATCGTTGAATATGATATGTTTGATTCCTTGCAATAGTTTTGCGATATAAATATGGTGATATTAGAGTCGTGCTAGTTGAGTAATTGTGAAATTGAGAAATACTTGTGTTGAGGTTTGCAAGTCCTGTAGTATGCACGTATGGTGAATCATTATGTAACGAAGTTGGAGCATGAGGTGTTCTTTGATTGTCTTCTTTATGAGTGGCAGTCGTGGACGAGCTATGGTCTTTTCCTACCAATCTATCCCCCTAGGGGCATGCGTAGTAGTACTTTGCTTCGAGGGCTAAGTAGACTTTTGCAATAAGTATATGAGTTCTTTATGACTAATGTGAGTCCATGGATATACGCACACTCACCCTTCCACTTTGCTAGCCTCTATTGTGCCGCGCAACTTTCGCCGGTACCATGAACCCATTATTTACCTTCCTCAAAACAGCCACCAAACCTACCTATTATGGCATTTCCATAGCCATTCCGAGATATATTGCCATGTAACTTCCATCATCATCATATACATGACTTGAGCATTTATTGTCATATTGCTTTGCATGATCATAAGATAGCTAGCATGATGTTTGTCATTGCTATGCTAGATCATTGCACATCCCGGTACACCATCGGAAGCATTCATATAGGGTCATATCTTTGTTCTAGTATCGAGTTGTAATATTGAGTTGTAAGTAAATAAAAGTGTGATGATCATCATTATTGAGCATTGCCCCATGAAAAAAAAGAAAAAAAAAGAAAAAAAAGAAAAAAAGGAAAGGCCAAAGAAGCCTAAATAAAAAAGGGGGCCAAAGAAACCCACCGAAAAAAAGAAAAAAGAAAAGAAAAGAAAATAAAAGGGGCAATGTTACTATCCTTTTTCCACACTTGTGCTTCAAAGTAGCACCATGTTCTTCATATAGATTGTCTCCTATGTTGTCACTTTCATATACTAGTGGGAATTTTCATTATAGAACTTGGCTTGTATATTCCAACGATGGGCTTCCTCAAATGCCCTAGGTCTTCATGAGCAAGCAAGTTGGATGCACACCCACTTAGTTTCTTTTGTTGAGCTTTCATACATTTATAGCTCTTAGTGCATCTGTTGCATGGCAATCCCTACTCCTCACATTGACATCAATTGATGGGCATCTCCATAGCCCGTTGATTAGCCGCATCGATGTGAGACTTTCTCCCTTTTTGTCTTCTCCACATAACCACCATCATTATATTCTATTCCACCTATAGTGCTATATCCATGGCTTGAGCTCATGTATTGCGTAAGAGTTGAAAAAGCTGAAGCGCGTTAAAAAGTATGAACCAATTGCTCGGCTCGTCATCGGGGTTGTGCATGATTTGAATGCTTTGTGTGATGAAGATGGAGCATAGCCAGACTATATGATTTTGTAGGGATGAGCTTTCTTTGGCTATGTTATTTCAATAAGATATAATTGCTTGGTTGGTATGCTTGAAGTATTATTATTTTTATATCAAATGATAGACTATTGCTTTGAATCACTCGTGTCTTAATATTCATGCCATGATTAGACATATGATCAAGATTATGCTAGGTAGCATTCCACATCAAAAATTATCTTTTTTATCATTTACCTACTCGAGGACGAGCATGAATTAAGCTTGGGGATGCTGATACGTCTCCGTCGTATCTATAATTTTTGATTGTTTCATGCCAATATTCTTCAACTTTCATACAGTTTTGGCAACTTTTCATATTATTTTTGGGACTAACATATTGATCCAGTGCCCAGTGCTAGTTCCTGTCTGTTGCATGTTTTATGTTTCACAGAAAACCAATATCAAATGGAATCCAAACGGGATAAAAACGAACAGAGAATTATTTTGGAATATTTGGGATTTGCCGGAGGAAGAATCAACGAGAAACGGTGTCCGGGGTGGCCACGAGACAGGGGGCACGCCCTCCCCCCTGGGCGTGCCCTAGACTCTCGTGGGCCACCCGTAAGGCGGTTGATGCCCTTATTTTGCCGCAGGAAAGCTATTTTTATGAGAAAAATCTGGGCGAAAGATTCACCCCAATCGGAGTTACGGATCTCCAGATATAAAGGAAACGGTGAAGGGGCAGAAACAGAGAACGCAAAAACAGAGAGATAGATCCAATCTCGGAGGGGCTCTCGCCCCTCCCAAGCCATGGGAGCCAAGGACCAGAGAGGAAACCCTTCTCCCATCTAGGGAGGAGGTCAAGGAAGAAGAAGAAGAAGAAGGGGGCCTCTCTTCCCCTTGCTTCCAGTGGCGCCAGAGCACTGCCGGGGGCCATCATCATCACCGCGATCTTCACCAACACCGCTGTCATCTTCACCATCATCTCCATCACCTTCCCCCTTCTATATTCAGCGGTCCACTCTCCCGCAACACGCTGTACCCTCTACTTGAACATGGTGCTTTATGCTTCATATTATTTTCCAATGATGTGTTGCCATCCTATGATGTCTGAGTAGATTTTCGTTGTCCTATTGGTGGTTGGTGAATTTCTATGATTTATTTAATTTGCTTGTGGTTATGTTGCTGTCCTATTGTGCCCTCCGTGTTGCGCAAGCGTGAGGGATTCCCGCTGTAGGGTGTTGCAATACGTTCATGATTCTTTTATGGTGGGTTGCTTGAGTGACAGAAGCATAAACCCGAGTAAGGGGATTGTTGCGTATGGGATAAATGGGGACTTGATATGTTAATGCTATGGTTGGGTTTTACCTTAATGAATCTTTAGTAGTTGCGGACGCTTGCTAGAGTTCCAATCATAAGTTCATATGGTCCAAGTAGAGAAAGTATGTTAGCTTATGCCTCTCCCACATAAAACTCGCTATCGGTCTAGTAACGTAGTCAATTGCTTAGGGGCAATTTCACAACTCCTACCACCACTTTCCCACACTCGCTATATTTACTTTGTTTCTTCTTTATATAAACAGCCCCTAGTTTTTATTTACGCATTCTTTATTATCTTGCAAATCTATCCAACAACACCTACAAAGTACTTCTAGTTTCATACTTATTCTAGGTAAAGCGAACACTAAGCGTGCGTAGAGTCATACCAGTGGCCGATAGGACATGAGAGAGTATTTGTTCTACCATTAGCTCCTCGTTGGGTTCGACACTCTTACTTATCGAAAGAGGCTACAACTATCCCGTATACTTGCGGGTTATCACGCTCGGTCGTCCAGGACAACCTGGCCGGGTGGGTGGATGACCATGTGGATGCCTTGGTAGTAGAATTCGCCCCGGAGGACGACACGGTCGTGATCGCGACCGAAGAAGTTGGCGCGGATGTTGATGACGAGGAGGACGGCAGCCTCGATGCAAGCGGCGCAGACGGAGGTGATGAAGAGGGGGCGTCCAGCTAGGCCCGTGTTTCTTTTGCTTTGACCTGTATGAAAACTTGAACGCATCCTTGTGAGAGCATTTTGGAAAGGGGGTGCCCCTTATGATGTGTAAGACCGTTAAATGGTTTTGAAGTGGCACCCGGAGCGGGGCCCCGTAGGGCTGCGGGCTGCTGGGCGAGGTAGTTGTTTATGACTTATCTTGGGTTTTGTGGGTCTTGAGCGAGGCCTAGTGTCGCGACTCCGCTCCTTCTCCTGAGGCGAGCCTGCTGCGGGTTCACGAGGTTCTATGCCTCTCGAGGGGCCTGTCGGCCTGCCGTAGAGTGCCTTGTGAGAAGCCAATTGCCAGACCGTGACGAGGTGGGCGTGCGAGGAGGCCGCACACTCAAGTCCCTTGGGGAGCGATCGGTACCAGCGCGTACACCGTACCCAGCCCCCGCTCGCGAGGCGCTTGAGGGCAGAGTAGCAGTCACGAGCTCCAGAAAGAACGCAAGAACTGAAGGCAAGAGAGCGACATGAAACTAGAAAACTCCCCCCCCCCCCATTTTTATAAACGGACGAAAAACAAACTGCTTCAAAAAGTCGGCAGGCAAGTACAAAAGGGAGGCAAAAGCAGACGGCCGCGTCCGGTGCCTAGCTAGTCTTCAGTCTTCTCACCAGCGCAGAGCTAAGTGCTTCCACTGGCTGGGCATAGTCATTGGGGACAGTGTCGACGGCCAGCGCGGAGCATGGTGCTTCCACTAGGACATGGGCGAGAGCCCCCGTGAGGCCCCAGGGAGGCACTCAAGAGACTCCAAGGCGTGTACAACCCCACTCATTATTACGTAAGAGTGTCACGAGCGGATACCTTCACAGGCCGGAGCCTTGCTTCATGTCGCCCGACGAGGACCCCGCCGCGCGCCGCCCCTGGCCACCGTTGGGGAGACCAGAAACCAGGACAAGATCAAGGGGCCAGGGGGAGCTGGCGGCATCCTCGGTGACCATAGGCCCCCCACCGGGGAGAAGGGCTCATCGGCACCTTCCCCGACGGGGAACCTACCTCCAGGCAGGGCCCTGCTCCCTGTGGCGCGAGGAGGGCCCTGCCACCGGGCTTCCCCCGCATTGCTCCCAACATCCTTCGTGCTCCTGCGGGGGATCTGTCGTCCTGAGAGTCCTGGTGGCAGCTGCACCCGGGTTCACCTGCGATCCATGGTCAGCATAAGCATGCTCCTGTGGCGTTAGCTATACCCAGAGGCCGTCGCTGTTGGAAATGTTAGCGGGGCTTGGTCGCGGCTTGAAGGAGAGCTCGGCCTCGTGTATATCTAGCGCCCAGCCTGGCATGGGGGATCGACTTGGGCCCTCTTCCCGCGCGTGCCTTGGATCCATCACGACGAGGACGTAGGCTTCCGAGCTGTTCGCTCCAGAAGCGCCGCCCGGCTGCCTCACGTTCCCGCCTTCTTCAATCTCCCTCCGGTCCTGTTGACTAGGGGCCGACACTCCAGTGCGGCCCCTGGTGATGTCACCTGGAGCAGCCCCGCATCGAGGGGGCATGTTCGGGGTGGCGCGGGCTGCTCCGTGGAGCTGGCCGGTGTC
>NC_041391.1:214781218-214857316 GCF_002162155.2 Triticum dicoccoides
GGGGGGGCGGTTGTGTCGGTGGTGAGCGCGCGCCCCCCCACTGCCTGCGACATGGGTAGGGTGCAAAACGGTGCCGCCCCCCTACACGCTGCATCCAACAGCTCGGTAACTCATTCCAGCAGGGCGTCGTGGCCACTTTCCAGTAGCCTGCACCACAAGAGCTCTCGGGCCACGATGACCGCTGCCCGCATGTTAGCTTGTTCCCTGCATGTGTGCGGTGCCGTTGCTGCAGCATAGTTCACAGATCGCGCGGCTGCATGGCTGCGGTGCAGCGCCAGTGGACAAGGTTGCGCCGCGCGCCCCCCGCGGCCGGTCGCCCCCAGCGGAACTCGGATCGCAAGCAGAGCGGAGTGGATATCTCCCTCGTCGGCGGGCGCTGCCAAGGAGGCCTGGACGACCCAGTGCTCGACATGCGCTCTCAGGGTGTCGGCCATGGCCTAGGTGGAGCGACGGAGGACTGGTCAACGGAAGGGAGAATCCGACGCGCCCCTACCTGGCGCGCCAAATGTCGGATTATGGGATCCGCAAACCCTTAAGAGGTTCGAACTCTAGGATGCGTGCGAAGTTCTCAACCTACCTTGCCTGCCTACTCGCGATCCTCCTAAGCCTAGCGCGACAAGCTCAAAGAGACATAGAGACACAACAGTTTATCCTGGTTCGGGCCACCTTGTGGTGTAATACCCTACGCCAGCGTTTTGATGGATTGCCTCGAAGGGCTGAGGATGAACTAGTATAGTGGATGAACGAGCCTCGGGAGGTAAGGTGTTCTAGAGCTAGTGTGGTGTGTGCTAGTCCTACTTGCCTTGGTTCCCCCTTCTATGGTGGTGGCTAGTCCTATTTATAGTGGCCTTGGTCCTCTTCCCAAATGTTGGCGGGAAGGGATCCTACAACGGCCGGATTTGAAAGGGGACAAGTAGTACAACTTATCCTGACAAAAGTAGTCTTCTCCTACGAAAACCCTCTGGTCATGACGTTGCGGTGGGCTTGTCGACGACCTCCGTCCTGCCGTCCTGGCGGTCTTGGTCTCGTTGCACTGAAATGGAAACCTTTGGCTGATTCCTCGGGACTCCGCGCTTGTGGCTTGCCTCCCTTGCACCAAAGAGGAAACCTGCGCTCTGTGCCCGCCTGGCTCCCGCCTGGCCTTGGTCGTGATGACTCACGCCAGCTGAGCCTCGCGAGGTAACCTGCATAGAACTCTCTGCCCCTCAGGAGCCATCCTAAGGAGGCCGATCCCCTCGGGGGTCTTGACATCGTCCGCCTCGCGAGGCTTGGCCCCTCGCGAGGGTCTTGTGTTGTTGATGCTGAAGTTGGGCCGTACAAGGCTGTCGATGGAGCCACGTGGTGGGCCGCAGGAAGGCAGTGCTGGATCCCCCCAAATCTAGGACGCCGACAAAAAGGAATACCAAACGGAGTCCAAATGGAATGAAACCTTCGCGGTGATCTTTCTTGGACCGAAAGCAATCCAGAAGACTTGGAGTTGAAGTCAGAGATGCAACAAGGTGTTCACGAGGTAGGAGGGCGTGCCCAGGGGGTAGGCGCCCCCACCCTCATGGGCCCCTTGTAGCTCCACTGACCTAGTTCTTTCGCCTATACATACTCTTATACCCTAGAAACATCAGGGAGAGCCATGAAACCACTTTTCCACCTTCACAACCTTATGTAACTGTGAGATCCCATCTTGGGGCCTTTTCCCGTGATCTGCCGGAGGGGGAATCGATCATGGAGGGCTTCTACATCAACACCTTTACCTCTCCGATGATGCGTGAGTAGTTTACCATAGACCTTCGGGTCCATAGTTATTAGCTAGATGGCTTCTTGTCTCTCTTTGATTCTCAATACAAAGTTCTCCTTGATGTTCTTGGAGATCTATTCGATGTAATACTCTTTTGCGGTGTGTTTGCCGAGATTCGATAAATTGTGGATTTATGATCAAGATTATCTATGAATATTATTTGGTTCCTCTCTGATTTCTTATTTTCATGACTTGATATATTTGCAAGTCTCTTCGAATTATCGTTTTAGTTTGGCCTACTAGATTGATCTTTCTTGCCATGGAAGAAGTGCTTAGCTTTGGGTTCAATCTTGCGATGTCCTTTCCCAGTGACAGTAGGGGCAGCAAGGCACGTATTGTATTGTTGCCATCGAGGATAAAAAGATGGGGTTTATATCATATTGCTTGAGTTTATCCCTCTACATCATGTCATCTTGCTTAATGTGTTACTCTGTTCTTATGAACTTAATACTCTAGATGCATACTGGATAGCGGTTGATGTGTGGAGTAATAGTAGTAGATGCAGGCAGGAGTCGGTCTACTTGACATGGATGTGATGCCTATGTTCATGATCATTGCCTTAGATATCATCATAATTATGCACTTTTATATCAATTGCTTGACAGTAATTTGTTCACCCATCGTAATACGTGCTATCTCGAGAGAAGCCACTAGTGAAACCTATGGCCCCCGGGTCTCTTTTCCATTATATTAAGTCTCTTTTCCATATTATTGAATCTCGGTTACATCTTGCTAGTTTCTGATCTTTGCAATCTTTACTTTCCAATCTATACATCTCACTTTTGCGAGTGACCATGAAGGGATTGACAACCCCTTTATTGCGTTAGTTGCAAGTCCTTGATTGTTTGTGTAGGTATTCGGTGACTTGTGCATCGTCTCCTACTGGATTGATACCTTGGTTCTCAAAACTGAGGGAAATACTTATGCTACTTTGCTGCATCACCCTTTCCTCTTCAAGGGAAAACCAACGTAAGCTCAAGAGGTAGCAAAAAGGATTTCTGGCGCCGTTGCTCGGGAGATCGACGCCAAGTCAAGCCATACCAAGTACCCATCATAAACTCTTCTCCATTGCACTACATTATTTGCCATTCGCCTCTGGTTTTCCTCTCCCCCACTTCTAAAATGATTTTCAAAAACCTTTGCCCTTTCTTCGTCTCTCTTCCGTTCGTCTCTTTTCGCTTGCTTCTTGTGTGCTTGTGTGTTGGATTGATTGCTTGTCATGATGGCTCGAAACAATACTAAATTGTGTGAGTTTTTGAATACCAACAACAATGATTTTATTAGCACTCCGATTGCTCCTACTACCAATGCTGAATCTTGTGAAATTGATGCCGCTTTGTTGAATCTTGTTATGAAAGATCAATTTTCCGGCCTTCCTAGTGAACATGCCGCAACCCATCTAAACAACTTCATTGATTTGTGTGATATACAAGAGAAAAAAGATGTGGATAATGATATTGTTAAATTGAAGCTATTTCCATTCTCGCTTAGAGATTGTGCTAAAACTTGGTTCTCATCTTTATCTAAAAATAGTATTGATTCATGGAATAAGTGCAAAGATGCTTTTATCTCTAAGTATTTTTGTCCCGCTAAGATAATCTCCCTTAGGAACGATATTATGAATTTTAAGCAACTTGATCATGAGCATGTTGCACAAGCTTGGGAGGGGATGAAATTAATGATCTGTAATTGCCCTACACATGGTTTGAATTTGTGGATGATTATACAAAAAAATTATGCCAGATTGAATTTTGCTTCTAGAAATCTTTTAGATTCGGTCGCGGGAGGCACTTTTATGGAAATCACTTTAGGAGAAGCCACTAAACTCCTACATAATATTATAGTTAATTATTCTCAATGGAACACCGAAAGATCCACTAGTAAAAAAGCTCATTAGATTGAAGAGATTAATGTTTTGAGTGGAAAGACGGATGAACTTATGAAATTGTTTGCTAATAAAAGTGTTTCTTCTGATCCTAGTGATATACCTTTGTCCACTTTGATTGAGAATAATAATGAATCTATGGATGTGAATTTTGTTGGTAGGAACAATTTTGGTAACAACGCATATAGAGGCAATTTTAATCCTAGGCCGTTTCCTAGTAATTCCTCTAATAATTATGGTAATTCCTACAACAACTCTTATGGAAATTTTAATAAGATGCCCTTCGATTTTTAGAATAGTGTCAAAGAATTTATGAGTTCACAAAAGAATTTCAATACTTTGATTGAAGAAAAATTGCTTAAGATTAATGAGTTGGCTAGAAACGTGGATAGAATTTCTCTTGATGTTGATTCTTTGAAACTTAGATCTATTCCACCTAAGCATGATATCAATGAGTCTCTCAAAGCCATGAGAATTTCCATTGATGAGTGCAAAGAAAGAACCGCTAGGATGCGTGCTAAAAAGATTGGTTTGTGAAAGCGTGTTCTTCTAGTTTCCACGATAATAAGGATGAAGATCTAAAAGTGATTGATTTGACTCCTATTAATCTTTGTTTTCCAATATGAATCTTGATAAAGATGGGACTGGAGATTTGTCAACTTTAGTTAAAATGTGTCCCAATGATTCGGGGTTTTTAGGTCTAGATGCAAAAATTGATAAAAGTGGGATTGAAGAGGTCAAAACTTTAAATAGCAATGAACCCACTATTTTGGATTTCAAGGGATTTAATTATGATAATTATTCTTTGATAGATTGTATTTCCTTGTTGCAATCCATGCTAAATTCTCCTCATGTTTATACTCAAAATAAATCTTTTACTAAACATATCGTTGATGCTTGGATGCAATCTTATGAAGAAAAGCTTGAATTGGAAGTTTCTATCCCTAGAAAACTTTATGATGAGTGGGAACCTACTATTAAAATAAAGATTAGAGATTATGAATGTTGTGCTTTGTGTGATTTGGGTGCTAGTGTTTCCACGATTCCAAAAACTTTACGTGATGTGCTAGGTTTCCGTGAATTTGATGATTGTTCTTTAAATTTGCATCTTGCGGATTCCACCATTAAGAAACCTATGGGAAGGATTAATGATGTTATTATGGTTGAAAATAGGAATTACGTGCCCGTAGATTTCATTGTTCTTGATATAGATTTCAAACCTACATGTCCTATTATTCTTGGTAGACCTTTCCTTAGAACGATTGGTGCAATTATTGATATGAAAGAAGGAAATATTAGATTCCAACTTCCGTTAAGGAAGGGCATGGAACACTTCCATTGGAAGAAAATTAAATTGCCTTATGAATCTATTATGAGAGCCACTTATGGATTGCATACCAAAGATGACAAATACCTAGATCTATTCTTGTTTTTACACCTAGCTAGGGGCGTTAAACGATAGCGCTTGTTGGGAGGCAACCCAATTTTATTTTTGTTCTTTGCTTTTTGCTCCTGTTTAGTAATAAATAATTCATATATATTCTGGTTAGATGTGGTTTTATGTTTTAATTAGTGTTTGTGCCCAGTAGAACCTTTGGGAAGACTTGGATGAAGTCTTTGCGATCTTGCTGTAAAAAACAGAAACTTTTGCGCTCACGAGAATAGCTGTCCTTTTTTACAGAAGAGTGAATTTAGAAAAATTAATAGAAAAATTAATCACGCCTACCAAGTTATTTCAGAATTTTTGGAGTTACAGAAGTATCCGAAAGTTACAGATTGCTACAGACTGTTCTGTTTTTTGCGTGTTGTTTGCTTATTTTGATGAATCTATGAGTAGTATCGTGGGGTATTGTCGGTGTACTAGAGTAGGGGTACCCTAGTATCCCGAACTTGTGCACGGGCAGTTGCAGCACCCTGCGGCAAGGCTTGCCGGGTGACCGCCAAGGTCCTCCGTGGTTCCTTTGGAGCCATTCAAGAACAAAGTATTCAAGCCAAGGAGACAAGGCCCCGGCAAGAGGAGCTTGCCGGTCAGGCCAACCAAGGCATCTCAAGGAACTTGCCGCGACGCGCCACGCGTCCCGGCGAGGCCCGGTGAGCGACAAGCATCCGGACGCGACAAGACAACGACCGCGGCAAGGCGCTTGCCGCGGCAAACTACCACTCTGTACCCGCGCTCCAGCACATCCACCAACGTGTCGCCCTGGGACCTTTCCAGGTGCGCGTGGCAAGAGGCTGTGCGGCCAGCGGTGCGCGGTGGCAAGCGACGCTGACAAGATTGCCATCGTGGCAAGCGGTGGCGTCCCTGACGGTCCCTTTTTGCACTATTTGGGCGACGTAGACGGGCATTTAATGCCTTTGTCCCCTGCCGTCAGGGTTAGGTATGATACACTATACAGGTAGTTGTACCAACCGCAATTCCTTTTCCATTTTTACCCTTGTCTACGTTGCCACCTGTCGGAGACCCCTTTAGCATATAAAAGGAGGCCCATGCGCAACGTAGAGGGGGGTTCGAGGGGAGAAGAACACTCACGCTCGGTCTCGTTAGCAGCTAGTGTGTACTGTAGCACTCAGCGCTCCCGAGCAAGAACTCAATACACCCAGACATGCAGCAGTAGGAGTGTTATCTCTCCGGAGAGCTCCGAAGGTGGGTAAACTGCTCGTGTGCTTCGCCTCGATCCGCTCCTCGTGCGATCTCCGCCCCCCGCCGAACCGAAAGGGGCTCAGTCCGCCGGTCCCATAGGTGTTCGTGGATCAGTTTCCCCGACATCTTTGGCGCGCCAGGTAGGGGGCGTCGAGGTTGTGTGAACCTGATCCGGCATTCACACGAGCTAGAGCTTCATCTTCTTCATCGACATGCCACCGAAGAAGAAGGCTTCGGCGGCAGCTGTTCCGTCCACGTCGATCCCACCACCGGAGCCAAGTGGTGGGGTAGACGCCGGCGGAAGAACGGGCATCGACGAGGGAGCTCACGGTGCTGCCAGGTCCAAGGACAAGGCTGCACAGACCTCGGCGTCCGTACATGCACTGCGCCCATCTCAGGAGGCGCAGGACCGACAGCATCATGGTATTCGCATTGCCATACGCTCGTTGGACCAAGATCGAGCTGGTGGATCTCGGGGTGCTCAAGACCAGCATGCACGCCAACATGCTGGCACGAGCGAGACACGGTCGCCTGGACGGGATACTACTCCTTCTAACATAGTTAGAAGTCCGAGCATATCCCGCTCCTCGCACCGTTCGCCACTGCCGCCCACCACTCCAGCAGAAGCTTTGGCGCAAGCACAACTGCTCCTGGATTACCCTCCAACGGCAGACAAGATCGATGAATGGAGGGCCACCATTCAGAGTCTCATCGGCTTCGCCAACGGCAACACTCCGCGGCAGCTGAGTACATCACTGTCGCGGCAGGACTGCCAGGCACGAGCCGATGGCGACGAAACCGGTGGGGCTGCAACCACCATGCACTCTCCACCCCGAAGGCCAAGATCGCCGACTCGCCGGATCCACCTCGACAGCGACTCCACCGCATCATCAGATCCACGAGCTCGTCGCGATCAGCGCCAAGTTCTTCATGAACGACAGCAAGAAGACGCTCGTACTCGCATCGAGCGCCGAAGAGAAGCGCAGCGTCAATCGGACCAGCGCGCTGGGCCCTCTGTCGACATGCATGCACCAGGGGAACCAGGCGACTTGCCGTACGCGGTAGGTTGCCCTGCGTTCACTCGTGAGCTGCGGCAAGTCCAGTGGCCCAGCACGAAGAATTTCAAGCCAGACGTACCAGAGAAGTACGACGGCAAGTCGCATCCGTCGGAGTTCCTCAGCATCTACACCATCGCGGTGCAAGCTGCCGGGGGTGGGACGACAAGATCCTGGCCAACTACTTCCCGCTGGTGCTCAAGCCCAATGTTAGATCCTGGCTCATGCACTTGCCGGACAACTCCATATCCTCCTGGGCAGACCTATGCCATCAGTTTGTCGGCGCCTTTACAGGCGGCCACAAGCCTCATGGCCAAGAGAGAGACCTTCATCTGCTCGCCCAGAAGGAAGGAGAGCCCCTGCGCAAGTACATCCAGAGATTCAGCCGTGTACAGCACAACATCCCAGATGTCCACCCTGCCGCGGTAATCAGCGCGTTCCATCAGAACGTGCGAAACCGCAGGATGCAGGAGGAGATGGCGATGTGCAAGATCAGAGACGTCAGTGAGCTATATGCCCTGGCCGACAAGTGTGCACGTGCTGAGGAAGGGAGGAAACTCCCCGGAGAGAATACAGAAGCAGGAGGATCTGATAGTTAGGAGGCTGCCCCGGCAAAGAAAAACCGGCGGCGGAACAATAGGAAGAAGAAAGGAAAAGATGTGCTAGTCGTTGAGCAGTCCGGCAACGGAGGTGGCGCCAAGAAAGCCAAAGCTGGTAGCTCCGGCGAGGAGATTGCCGCAGGCACCAACTACCAGGCTGTGGCGGTCGCCGACAAGCAGGACGGCATTAACAAGCAGTACTGCAAGATCCACCGCACCAAGGGCCATGAGCTCCAGAGCTGCAAGAAGGTCGAGCAGCTTGTCGAGCAGCAAAAGGCTGAATACGAGCGATGCGACAAGGAGAAGGCCCAGGAAGGTGCTGGAGGAGCCGGCAAGAAACGCCCCAGCCGAGGAGGACGCCGCGGCAAGGCCAAGCAGCGGCAAGGAGACAGACCTCCCCGCGGCCGCGACAAGGATGAAGATGACGATGATGATAAAGATATGGATGATGACGAGACCGATGAGCAGGAGTTCTAGAAAGCCACAGAGATCCTGTGCATTGACGGCGGTGCTTCTCTGCATACTTCACACCGCCAGCTCAAGCAGTGGGTGCGGGAAGTCAATGCGGTAGAACCACCCGTCGAGTCACGCAAGCCTCTGAAATGGTCCAGCACGCCTATCGTCTTTGATATTGAGGACCACCCTGACCGCATAACTGCGGTCGGGTGCTTGCCGATGTTGGTTTCACCAACTATCCGCAACCTCAAGGTCACTAAGATGCTAGTTGACAGCGGGGCCGGTTTGAACCTGATCTCCTCCGCGGTACTCCAGAAACTCCAGATCCCTGATGGTGAGCTCGAAGAGACCGGCACATTCCAAGGAATCAATCCGGGAAGGAGCAAGCCGAAGGGAAAGATCACGTTGCCGGTGACATTTGGCAGCGAGTTAAACTTCAGGACTGAGAGGGCCACTTTTGACGTTGCTGACTTTCCATTGCCTTACAATGGGATACTCGGCCGTCCAACACTCGCCAAATTCATGGCAGCCTCTCACTATGCATACAACATGCTGAAGATGCCAGGCCCGATAAGTGTCATCTCTGTCCCTGGCGACAAGAAGGATGCTCTTATCTGCACCGACAAGATCTACCGGGAAGCAGCAGCCGCAACAAATCGCAAGTCACTTGCCGTTGAAGCTCCCAGGGCAAAGAAGAAGACCAAGTCCGGCAAGAGTTCTGATGCCCACTCCGGCAAGCGCACCTCTTCGGAGTGCTGCGCTACCGTCGAGGACGCACCATCGAGCTCCACCGGCAAGTGTAAGAAGACAATGGCAGATCCACCAGAGACCAAGAAGGTGTCCGCCAAGGAGGATGGCACTGGTGGTACCTTCACCATCAGTGCCACTCTCGACCCTAAATAGGAAAGCGTGCTCGTTGCTTTCCTGCGGGCGAACGTCGACGTATTTGCGTGGCAACCGTCTGACATCCCCGGTGTTCCCAGGAAAGTAATCGAGCACCATCTTGCCGTCTGTCCTCATGCGCGGCCCGTCAAGCAGAAAGTCAGGAAACAGGCAGTGGAGCGCCAAGAATTCATCGCAGAAGAAATCAAGAAATTGGAAGCAGCAGGCCTTGTCAGAGGAGTGCTCCATCCTACGTGGTTGGCCAACCCTGTAGTCGTGCGCAAGGCAAACGGGAAATGGAGGCTTTGTATCGACTTTACCGATGTCAATAAAGCTTGTCCCAAAGACCCATTTCCCTTGCCGCGCATCGACCAGATTGTTGACTCCACGGCCGGATGTGACTTGCTTTCATTTCTTGATGCATACTCAGGATACCATCAAATCTTTATGGCAGAAGAGGATGAGGATAAGACCGCATTCATCACCCCATGTGGCACATACTGTTTCGTACGGATGCCTTTCGGTTTAAAGAATGCTGGTTCAACATTTTCAAGGGTAGTCCATGACGCTTTTGAGCCGCAAATACACAGAAATGTGGAAGCCTACATGGATGACATAGTGGTCAAGAGCAAGGACAGGGCGACTCTAATTCAAGATTTAGACGAAACCTTTGCAAATATGCGCAAGATCAACCTCAAGCTTAACCCCGAGAAGTGTGTGTTTGGAGTCCCCTCCGGCAAGCTTCTCGGGTTCTTCGTGTCTCAGCGGGGAATTGAAGCCAATCCCGACAAGATCAAGGCCATTGAGCAGATTGAAGCACCAAAGCGCGTCAAGGATGTACGAAGACTTGCCGGTTGCGTAGCTGCTCTCAGCAGGTTTATCTCTAGGTTTGCTGAGCGCGCCTTGCCATTTTTCAAAATATTGAAAAAGGCGGGTCCAATGAAATGGACTCCGGAAGCGGAGGCTGCACTGCAGGACTTAAAGAGATACATGTCCTCCACTCCAACACTTGTCGCACCTAGGCCACAAGAGAAGTTGCTACTATATATAGCGGCAACCAATCAAGTGGTTAGTGCTGCGTTAGTAGCAGAGAGGGAGGCGGATGATGAGCCAGCAACCACGGCAGATGCATCCAGCGACAAGCAGGGGACTTCACCGGCAAGCTCTGGTCCCGACAAAGATGGATCTGCGCAGGCGCGTGAGAAGATGCAAAAAAGAATGGTGCAGCGCCCAATTTACTTTGTCAGTTCCCTTCTGCAGGGGGCTAGGTCAAGGTACTCTGGTGTGCAGAAATTGCTTTTCGGCCTTCTCATGGCCTCGAGAAAGCTGCGCCATTACTTCCAAGCACATGAGATCACAGTCGTCACTCGTTTTCCGCTGAAGAGGATACTGCAAAATCCAGAAGCAACAGGCAGGATTGTCGAGTGGGCACTGGAACTGTCAAGCTTTGGCCTCAAGTTTGAGAGCACTTCAACTATCTGAAGCAGAGCATTGGCGGAGTTCATAGCAGAATGGACACCAACACAAGATGAAGAAATTCCAGAAACAAGCATCCCCGTCAAGGAAGCAAGCAAAGAGTGGCTGATGTACTTTGATGGTGCCTTCTCGCTGCAAGGCGCCGGTGCGGGTGTGCTACTTGTTGCACCCACCGGAGAGCACCTCAAGTATGTAGTCCAGATGCACTTTCCCAAGGATCAAGCAACGAACAATACCGTAGAGTATGAAGGTTTGCTTGCCGGTCTCAGGATCGCAGCAGACCTTGGGATCAAGAAGCTCATTGTTAGGGGTGACTCACAACTTGTCATCCGCCAAGTGAACAAGAATTATCAGAGTCTGTTGATGGAAGCTTACGTTGATGAAGTGAGAAAGCTAGAAGAGCACTTTGACGGCCTATAGATGGAACATGTTCCAAGAGCTCAGAACGACATTGGCGATGGCCTGTCGAAGTGCGCCGCACTTAAGTTACCTGTGGAACCAGGGATCTTTGTGCTTAAACTGACTCAACCATCTGTAACGCCATCAACTGGACAGAGCAAGAAGAGGAAGTTGATTTCTGGTGACTATTTTCCGGCAGAGCTCCCCGAAGCCGCCGCCAAGAAGGTCCTCAAGATCAACATCAAGGGTGCTGAGGAGCAGTCTGCTCCGGCAAGCCCTAGGGTTTGTTCCGTTGAAGAAGACGCTCCCGACAAGTTTTGCTCCGGCAAGCTTGCTGGGGAACGTCAAGCTTCGGCTGAGTCGCAGCTTCTCGCTGTAGAAGCGGATGTTCCCGCAGCAGCAGATGTGCCTTTAGTCCTTGTTGTCGAGCCGCAAGCTCCAGCATGGGCACAGCAGATTGTCCGTTTCCTTCAGACAGGAGAACTTCCCGAAGAGCAAGAAGAAGCGGAAAGAGTAGCCCGACAGTCAAGTATGTACCAGTTTGTCGACAACACACTGTACAGAAGAAGACTCAATGGCGTGAAATTGAAGTGTATTCACCGGGAAGACGGACAAAAGCTGTTGGCAGAGATACATGGCGGCATATGTAGTCACCACATTGGCGCAAGAGCACTTGCCGGCAAAGCGTTCCGGCAAGGTTTCTTTTGGCCGACAGCCCTCCAGGATGCAACTGCACAAGTAACCAAGTGTGAAGCGTGCCAGTTCCATTCCAAGCAGATACACCAGCCAGCTCAAGCTCTCCAGACGATCCCTTTATCCTGGCCATTTTCGGTCTGGGGGCTCGACATCCTCGGCCCCTTTCCCCGAGCTTTCGGGGGCTTTGAGTACTTGTACGTTGCAATCGACAAGTTCACAAAGTGGCCAGAAGTGGAAGCAGTGAGGAAGGTGACAGCACAGTCAGCAGTCAAGTTCTTCAGGTCGATTGTTTGCCGCTTCGGGATCCCTAACAGGATCATCACCGACAACGGCACGCAATTCACGAGCCGCACCTTCATGCAGTACGTCCAAGATCTTGGCGCCAAGGTCTGCTTCGCTTCTGTTGCTCATCCGAGAAGTAACGGTCAAGCGGAGAGGGCGAATGCTGAAGTGCTGCGCGGGCTCAAGACCAGGACTTTCGACAGGCTGCGCAAGTGCGGAAAGAACTAGATTGAGGAGTTGCCGGTGGTTCTTTGGTCGGTCAGGACGATGCCAAATCGAGCCACTGGCCAGACACCTTTCGCTCTAGTCTATGGAGCAGAGGCAGTTCTCCCCACGGAACTCGTATACGGGTCACCTCGAGTGCTCGCTTATGATGAGCTTGAGCAAGAGCAGTTGCGACAAGATGACGCGCTGCTCCTTGAGGAGGACCGTCTTCAGGCCGCTGTTCGAGCTGCTCGATACCAGCAAGCTTTGCGCCGCTACCATAGCCGCAAAGTTAATGCCAGAAGTCTCGAGGAAGGCGACCTTGTTCTTCGGCGCGTTCAGTCCGCCAAGAATTCCAACAAGTTGACGCCGAAGTGGGAAGGCCCTTACCGGGTGAAACGAGTCACTAGGCCTGGCGCTGTCCGCCTTGAGACCGAAGATGGTATTCCGGTGAGCAACTCCTGGAACATTGAGCATCTTCGTAAGTTTTACCCGTAGGGCACGGTTGCCGGAACCTTTTCCGGCAACCACCTTTTGTACAAGTCTTGCCGATGTTGCATGTAATCCTTTGTACGAAGCCGGGCGCAGACCCCGTGCATAAGTAAAGCTCATGTGCTCCGCACATCTTGTCAATTTCATGCTTTCTACTTTGCATGCGTTATCTGACACCTTGTGCAGCGCCTACCCCCGGTAAGCAATAACGAGTCGTAAGGCTCCATATCTTTATTTTCTCTTCTTTCTCTTTCTCAAAGAAAGGAAGGTTCCCTCGCCCACAAGTTTGCCGGGGGGAAAGGAGAAGATAATGGTGTGGACCAAGCGTCGTTCGAGGAAGTTTCGCCTTACCGGGAAGCAAACGACAGAAAAGCTAAGTTGCTAAAGTTTGAGCAATCAGTTTTAAATTTTTAAGTTATCTTCCTCGAACAACCGTGCTTTGTATGGAAAACCTGTGCGCGGAGGAACCAACTCGTAGCTAGTTGCGCCCTTACTTTGTTTCGAGTCCGCTCAACAACTTAAGTGAGCTGCGACTAGTTGCGATAAGGTTTCTTGTCGGTAGCGGCACCGCCAGCAGGCTGCTGACGTCCCGCACTCAGCGCTCGCGGCTAAGGTGCCTGCGCCGACAAGTTCCCTAAAAGCGTAGGGCAAAAACATACAAAGGAAGGAATCAAGTAAAGGAAATAACATAGCAATTGCTACCCAAAATAGAGTCATATTACAAGATAGCTTGTCGCAGCTCTAACAGATTGTTCTCATAACATGACCAGCAGCGACAAGAAAAAGAGGGAGGGGGCGGACGTTCCGTCTTTCCGAATAAAGAAACCACCCACGATCTCTCCCACGACGCCGCATTCGACGTGTGCCGTTCGAGGAGGGCGCGGTGGATACAGAGTGAGATACGGCGTAACCCAGGCCGCGCATGCCCGTGCCCTGTTTTGGGCCTGGCCCAACAGCGCTCGGCATCGTGTGTGGCCCAGGCCCGGGGGCTCCTGTCGGTGTACTAGAGTAGGGTTACCCTAGTATCCCGAACTTGTGCACGGGCAGTTGCAGCACCCCGCGGCAAGGCTTGCCGGGTGACCGCCAAGGTCCTCCGTGGTTCCTTTGGAGCCATTCAAGAACAAAGTATTCAAGCCAAGGAGACAAGGCCCCGGCAAGAGGAGCTTGCCGGGAAGGCCAACCAAGGCATCTCAAGGAACTTGCCGCGACGCGCCACGCGTCCCGGCGAGGCCCGGTGAGCGACAAGCTTCTGGACGCGACAAGACAACGACCGCGGCAAGGCGCTTGCCGCGGAAAACTACCACTCTGTACCCGCGCTCCAGCACATCCACCAACGTGTCGCCCTGGGACCTTTCCAGGCGCGCGTGGCAAGAGGCTGTGCGGCCAGCGGTGCGCGGTGGCAAGCGACGCTGACAAGATTGCCATCGTGGCAAGCGGTGGTGTCCCTGATGGCCCCTTTTTTCACTATTTGGGCGACATAGACGGGCATTTAATACCTTTGTCCCCTGCCGTCAGGGTTAGGTATGATACATTGTACAGGTAGTTGTACCAACCGCAATTCCTTTTCCATTTTTACCCTTGTCTACGTTGCCACCTATCAGAGACCCCTTTAGCATATAAAAGGAGGCCCATGCGCAACGTAGAGGGGAGTTCGAGGGGAGAAGAACACTCACGCTCGGTCTCGTTAGCAGCTAGTGTGTACTGTAGCACTCAGCGCTCCCGAGCAAGAACTCAATACACCCAGACATGCAGAAGTAGGAGTGTTATCTCTCCGGAGAGCTTCGAAGCTGGGTAAACTGCTCGTGTGCTTCGCCTCGATCCGCTCTTCGTGCGATCTCTGCCCCCCGCCGAACCGAAAGGGGCTCGGTCCGCCAGTCCCATAGGTGTTCGTGGATCAGTTTCCCCAACAGGTATGAACCATAGAGAAGTTGGAATAAAGTAGGTTTAACACCAATATAAATAAATAATGAGTTCATTACAGTACCTTAAAGAGGTGGTTTAATTTCTTATACTAACGGAGCTCATGACAATTTCTGTTGAAGTTTTGTGTTGTGAAATTTTCAAGTTTTGGGTAAAGATTTGATGGATTTTGGAATAAGGAGTGGAAAGAGCCTAATCTTGGGGATTCCAAAGGCACCCCAAGGTAAAATTAAAGGACAACCAAAAGCCTAAGCTTGGGGATGCCCTGAAGGCATCCCCTCTTTCATCTTCGTCTATCGGTAACTTTACTTGAGGCTATATTTTTATTCACCACATGATATGTGTTTTGCTTGGAGCGTCTTGTATGATTTGGGTCTTTGCTTTTTAGTTTACCACAATCATCCTTGCTGTACAAACTTCTTGGGAGAGACACGCATGAATCAGAATTTATTAGAATACTCTATGTGCTTCACTTATATCTTTTGAGCTATACAATTTTGCTCTAGTGCTTCACTTATATCTTTTTAGAGCACGGCAGTGGTTTTATTTTATAGAAATTGTTGATCTCTCATGCTTCAATTATATTATTTTGAGAGTCTTTTAGAACAGCATGGTAATTTTCTTTGGTTATAAAATTGGTCCTAATATGATGGGCATACAAGATGGGTATAATAAAAACTTTCATATAAAGTGCATTGAATACTATGAGAAGTTTGATTCTTTATGATTGTTTTGAGATATGAAGATGCTGTTATTAGAGTCATGCTAGTAGAGTAGTTATGAATTTGAGAAATACTTGTGTTAAAGTTTGTGATTCCCGTAGCATGCACGTATGGTGAACCGTTATGTGATGAAGTTGGAGCATGATTTATTTATTGATTGTCTTCCTTATGAGTGGCGGTCGGAGACGAGCGATGGTATTTTCCGACCAATCTATCCCCCTAGGAGCATGCGCATAGTACTTTGTTTCGATAACTAATAGATTATACCACTCGCACCCTTCCAGCATTGCTAGCCTCTCTAGTACCGTGCAACTTTCGTCGGTACCATACACCCACCATATACCTTCCTCAAAACAGCCACGATACCTACCTATTATGGCATTTGCATAGCCATTCCAAGATATATTGCCATGCAAATTTCCACCATTCCGTTTATTATGACATGCTCCATCATTGTCATATTGCTTTGCATGATCATGTAGTTGACATCGTATTTGTGGCAAGGCCACCGTTCATATTTTTTCATACATGTCGCTCTTGAATCATGCACATCCCAGTACCCCGCCGGAGGCATTCACATAGAGTCATATTTTGTTCTAAGTATCGATTTGCAATTCTTGAGTTGTAAGTGAATAAAAGTGTGATGATCTTCATTATTAGAGCATTGTCCCAGTGAGGAAAGGATGATGGAGACTATGATTCCCCCAAAAGTAGGGATGAGACTTTGGACTAAATAAAAAAAGAGGCCATAAAAAAGAGAAAAGGCCCAAATAAATAAATAAATAATGAGAGGAAAAGATAGAAGGGGCAATGCTACTATCATTTTCCACACTTGTGCTTCAAAGTAGCACCATGATTTTCATGATAGAGAGTCTCCTATGTTGTCACTTTCATATACTAGTGGGAATTTTTCATTATAGAACTAGGCTTGTATATTCCAATGATGGGCTTCCTCAAAAGTGCCCTAGGTCTTCGTGCACAAGTAAGTTGGATGCGCACCCACTTTGTTTCTTTTTGAGCTTTCATACACTTATAACTCTAGTGCATCCGTTGCATGGCAATCCCTACTCACTCACGTTGATATCTATTGATGGGCATCTCCATAGCCCGTTGATACGCCTAGTTGATGTGAGACTATCTTCTCCTTTTTGTCTTCTCCACAACCACCATTCTATTCCACCTATAGTGCTATATCCATGGCTCGCGCTCATCTATTGTGTGAAGATTGAAAAAGTTTGAGAACATCAAAAGTACGAAACAATTGCTTGGCTTGTCATCGGGGTTGTGCATGATTAAATACTTGGTGTGATGAAGATAGAGCATAACCAGACTATATGATTTTGTAGGGATAACTTTCTTTCACCATGTTATTTTGAGAAGACATGATTGCTTTGTTAGTATGCTTGAAGTATTATTGTTTTTATGTCAATATGAAACTTTTGTCTTGAATCTTTCGGATCTGAACATTCATGCCACAATAAATAATATTACATTGATAAATATGTTAGGTGTGCATTCCACATCAAAAAATTTGTTTTTATCATTTACCTACTCAAGGACGAGCAGGAATTAAGCTTGGGGATACTTGATACGTCTCCAATGTACCTATAATTTTTGATTGTTCCATGCTATTATATTATCTGTTTTGGATGTTTAATGGGCTTAAATATGCTCTTTTATATTATTTTTGGGACTACCCTATTAACCGGAGGCCCAGTGCCAGTTTCTGTTTTTTGCCTATTTTAGAGTTTTGCAGAAAAGGAATACCAAACGGAGTCCAAATGGAATGAAACCTTCGCGATGATCTTTCTTGGACCGAAAGCAAACCAGAAGACTTGGAGTTGAAGTCAGAGATGCAACGAGGCGTCCACGAGGCAGGAGGGTGCGCCCAGGGGGGTAGGTGCGCCGCCCACCCTCGTGGGCCCCTCGTAGCTCCACCGACCTAGTTCTTTCGCCTATATATACTCTTATACCCTAAAAACATCAGGGAGAGCCACAAAACCACTTTTCCACCGCCACAACCTTCTGTACCCCTGAGATCCCATCTTGGGACCTTTTCCGATGATCTGCCGGAGGGGGAATCGATCATGGAGGGCTTCTACATCAACACCATTGCCTCTCCGATGAAGCGTGAGTAGTTTCCCATAGACCTTCGGGTCCATAGTTATTATCTAGATGGCTTCTTCTCTCTCTTTGATTCTCAATACAAAGTTCTCCTCGATGTTCTTGGAGATCTATTCGATGTAATACTCTTTTGCGGGGTGTTTGCCGAGATCCGATGAATTGTGGATTTATGATCAAGATTATCTATGAATATTATTTGGTTCTTCTATGAATTCTTATATGCATGATTTGATATCTTTTCAAGTCTCTTCGAATTATCGGTTTAGTTTGGCCTACTAGATTGATCTTTCTTGCCATGGGAGGAGGGCTTAGCTTTGGGTTCAATCTTGCGGTGTCCTTTCCCAGTGACAGTAGGGGTAGCAAGCCACGTATTGTATTGTTGCCATCGAGGATAAAAAGATGGGTTTTATATCATATTGCTTGATATCCCTCTACATCATGTCATCTTGCTTAATGTGTTACTCCGTTCTTATGAACTTAATACTCTAGATGCATGCTTGATGTCTACTACACAACCTTCTTCTTGTAGACGTTGTTGGGCCTGCAAGTGCACAGGTTTGCAGGACAGTAGCAAATTTCCCTCAAGTGGATGACCTAAGGTTTATCAATCCATGGGAGGCGTGGGATGAATATGGTCTCTCTCAAAGAACCCTGCAACCAAATAACAAAGAGTCTCTTGTGTCCCAAACACACCCAATACAATGGTAAATTGTATAGGTGCACTATTTCGGCGAAGAGATGGTGATACAAGTGCAATATGGATAGTAGATATGGGTATTTGTAATCTGAAATTATAAAAACAGCAAGGTAGCAAGCGATAAAAGTGAGCATAAATGGTATTGCAATGGTAGGAAACAAGGCCTAGGGTTCATACTTTCACTAGTGCAAGTTCTCTCAACAATAATAACATAGATAGATCATATAACAATCCCTCAACATGCAACAAAGAGTCACTCCAAAGCCACTAATAGTGGAGAACAAACGAAGAGATTATGGTAGGGTACGAAACCACCTCAAAGTTATCCTTTCTGTTCTATCTATTCAAGAGTTCGTAGTAAAATAACATGAAGCTATTCTTTCAGCTCAATCTATCATAGAGTTCATACTAGAATAACACCTTAAGACACAAATCAACTAAAACCCTAATGTCACCTAGATACTCCATTGTCACCTCAAGTATCCGTGGGCATGATTATACGATATGCATCACACAATCTCAGATTCATCTATTCAACCAACACAAAGTACTTCAAAGAGTGCCCCAAAGTTTCTACCGGAAAGTCAAGACGAAAATGTGTGACAACCCCTATGCATAGATTCCCAAGGTCACGGAACCCGCAAGTTTCTCACCAAAACATTCATCAAGTGGCACATGATATCCCATTGTCACCATAGATAAGCACGACAAGACATACATCAAGTGTTCTCAAATCCTTAAAGACTCAATCCGATAAGACAACTTCAAAGGGAAAACTCAATCCATTACAAGAGAGTAGAGGGGGAGAAACATCATAAGATCCAACTATAATAGCAAAGCTTGCGATACATCAAGATCGTGCCATAGAGAGAACACGAGAGAGAGAGAGAGAGATCAAACACATAGCTACTGGTACATACCCTCAGCCCTGAGGGTGAACTACTCTCTCCTCGTCATGGAGAGCGCGAGATGATGAATATGGCCACCGGTGAGGGATCCCGCCTCCGGCAGGGTGCCGGAACGGGCTCCCGAGAGGTTTTTGGTGGCTACAGAGGCTTGTGGCGGCGGAACTCCCGATCTATCTTCTATTCTGATGTTTTTAGGGTACGTAGGCTTATATAGGCGAAAGAAGTTGGTCGGGGGAGCCTCGAGGGGCCCACGAGAGGGTTGGGCGCACCCAGGGGGAGCCTCGAGGGGCCCACGAGAGGGTAGGGCGCGCCCAGGGGAGCCTCGAGGGGCCCATGAGAGGGTAGGCCCCCCTATCACGTGGCTTCCTCGATGCTCTTCTGACATGAACTCCAAGTCTCCCAGATCATATTCTTCCTAAAAATCACGCTCCCGAAGGTTTCATTCCGTTTGGACCCCGTTTGATATTCCTTTTCTTCGAAATACTGAAACAGGCAATAAAAGAGCAATATGGGCTGGGCCTCCGGTTAATAGGTTAGTCCCAAAAGTGATATAAATGTGTAAAGTAAAGCCCATAAACATCCAAAACGGATAATATAATAGCATGGAACAATAAAAATTTCTAGATACATTGGAGAGTATCAAGCATCCCCAAGCTTAATTCCTGCTCGTCCTCGAGTAGGTAAATGATAAAATGGAATTTTTGATGTGGAATACTACCTAGCATAATTCTCAATGTAATTTTCTTTATTGTGGCATGAATGTTCAGATCCAAATGATTCAAGATAAAAGCTTATAAAACATAAAATAATAATGCTTCAAAGCATACTAACAAATAATCATGTCCTATCAAAATAGCATAGCCAAAATAAAGCTTATCCCTACAAAATCATATAGTTAGGTCATGCTTCATTTTCATTACACAAAATACTCCCATCATGCACAACCCCGATGACGAGCCGAGAAATTGTTTCATACTTTTTAACGCGCTTCAGCTCTTTTCAACTCTTACGCAATACATGAGCGTAAGCCATGGACATAGCACTAAATTGGTAAAAGATGGTGGTTGTGAGGACAAAAAGAGGGAGAAGATAGTATCACATCAACTAGGCGTATCAATGGGCTATGGAGATGCCCATCAATAGATATCGATGTGAGTGAGTAGGGATTGCCATGCAACGGATGCGCTAGAGCTATAAATATATGAAAGCTCAACAAAAAGAACTAAGTGGGTGTGCATCCAACTCGCTTGCTCACGAAGACCGAGGGCATTTTGAGGAAGCCCATCATTGGAATATACAAGCCAAGTTCTATAATGAAAAATTCCCACTAGTATATGAAAGTGACAACATATGAGACTCTCTAAGATCATGGTGCTACTTTGAAGCACAAGTGTGGAAAAAGAGATAGTAGCATTGTCCCTTCTCTCTTTTTCTCTCATTTTATTATTTTCTTTTTTTCTTCTTTTTCTCCTTTTTTTTCTTTGGCCTCCTTTTTTCTTTTTGGCCTTTCTCCTTTTTTTCTTTTTCTTCTTTTTTCTTTTTCTTTTTCTTTTTGTAAAGTCCGAAGTCTCATCCCGACTTGTGGGGGAATCATAGTCTTCATCATCCTTTCCTCACCGAGACAATGCTCTAATAATGAAGATCATCACACTTTTATGGATTTACAACTCAAGAGTTACAACTCAAATCTAGAACAAAATATGACTCTATATGAATGTCTCCGACGGTGTACCGGGATATGCAATGAATCAAGAGCGACATGTATGAAAATTATGAAGGTGGCCTTGCCACAAATACGATGTCAACTACATGATCATGCAAAGAGCAATATGGCAATGATGAAACGTGTCATAATAAACGGAACGGTGGAAAGTTGCATGGCAATATATCTTGGAATGGCTATGGAAATGCCATAATAGGTAGGTATGGCGGCTGATTTGAGGAAGGTAAATAATGGGTTCAATACCGGCGAAAGTTGCGCGGTAATAAGAGAGGCTAGCAAATTGGAAGGATGAGTGTGCGTATATCCATGGACTCACATTAGTCATAAAGAACTCATATACTTATTGCAAAAGCCTACTTAGCCCTCGAAGCAAAGTACTACTATGCATGCCCCTAGAGGGATAGATTGGTAGGAAAAGACCATCGCTCGTCCCCGACTGCCACTCATAAGGAAGACAATCAAAAGAGCACCTCATGCGACAAATTTGTCACACAACTTTTACCATACGTGCATGCTACAGGACTTGCCAACTTCAACACAAGTATTTCTCAATTTCATAATTATCCACTAGCATGACCCTAACATTACTACCTTTATATCTCAAAACAATTATCAAGCAACAAATTGATCATAGCATCCAATTCACTTCCTATGATAGTTTTTATTATACCCAACTTGGATGCTCATCATTCTAGGACCAAATTTGTAACCATAGCAAATACCATGCTGTTCTAAAAGACTCTCAAAATAATATAAGTGAAGCATGAGAGACTAGCAATTTCTTCAAAATTAATCCACCGCCATGCTCTAAAAGATATAAGTGAAGCACTAGAGCAAATGACAAACTACTCCGAAAGATATAAGTGAAGATCAATGAGTAGTCGA
Organism: Triticum dicoccoides; assembly: GCF_002162155.2. Lineage (NCBI taxonomy): Eukaryota > Viridiplantae > Streptophyta > Magnoliopsida > Poales > Poaceae > Triticum > Triticum dicoccoides. The sequence continues at coordinate 214,803,057 of NC_041391.1, forward strand.
ATAATTGTGCAACTATGTGAAGACTCTCTAACATTTAAGAATTTCAGATCTTGGTATTTTATTCAAACAGCAAGCAAAACAAAATAAAATGACATTGCAAGGATAGCACAACTCATGTGAAGAAGCAAAAACTTAGGTTCAACCAATACTAACCGATAGTTGTTGAACAAGAAAGGTGGGGGTCCCTACCGGAGCATCCCCAAGCTTAGATGCTTGAGACTTCTTGAAATATTATCTTGGGGTGCCTTGGGCATCCCCAAGCTTGATCTTTTATGTGTCCTTAATTCCTCTCATATCATGGTTTCTCTTCTTTTTATCAAAAGCTTCATCCACAACAAACTCAACAAGAACATGTGAGATAGGTTAGTATAAACCAATGCAAAACCTTATCATTTTCTACTGTAAAAAATCACTAAAGTTAATATTTAACATTGCGTACTAAATGCATCTGCATATTTAATACTCCTATCCTCAAATAGAATCATTAAACAAGCAAACATATGCAAACAATGCAACCATAACAGCAATCTGCCAAAACAGTATAGTCTGTAAAGAATGGAAGATTCATCATACTTCCCTAACTCCAAAAATTATGAGAAAAATACTAAGCTGTAGAAGATTTATCAGATGTAAACATGCAAAAATATTCAACATTAGATCATTCTCTGACTTTTCTAGGGTATTTTTGCAACAGCGGTAAACTTTCTGTTTTCAAACAGCAACATGTATACTAGCAAAATATGCATGGTAAAGGCTATCCTTGACATTTTTATTGAAAATAAAGATGCAAAATATTATTATAAATAACATCAAGAAAATAATAATAAAATAAAATGACGCTCCAAGCAAAACACATATCATGTGGTGAATAAAAATATAGCTCCAAGTAAAGTTACCGATGAACGAAGGCGAAAGAGGGGATGCCTTCCGGGGCATCCCCAAGCTTAGGCTCTTGGTTGTCCTTGAATATTACCTTGGGGTGCCTTGGGCATCCCCAAGCTTAGGCTCTTTCCACTCCTTATTTTGTAGTCCATCGAATCTTTACCCAAAACTTTAAAACTTCAACCCACAAAACTCAAAACAAAACTCGTAAGCTCCGTTAGTATAAGAAAATAAAACCACCACTTAGGTACTGTAATGAACTCATTCTAAATTCATATTTGTGTAATATCTACTGTATTCTAACTTCTCTATGGTTCATACCCTCCGATACTACTCATAGATTCATCAAAATAAGCAAACAACACATAGAAAATAGAATCTGTCAAAAACAGAACAGTCTGTAGTAATCTGTATCAAACGTATACTCGTGGAAATCAAAAAATTCTGAAATAAATTTCTGAACCTGAGGAATTTGTATATTAATCATCTGAAAAAATAATCAACCTAAAATCATTCTCCAGTAAAAAATGGCAGCTAATCTCGTGAGCACAAAAGTTTCTGTTTTTTACAGCAAGATCACATAAACTTCACCCAAGTCTTCCCAAAGGTTCTACTTGGCACTTTATTGAAACAAAAGCTATAAAACATGATTACTACAGTAGCATAATAATGTGGACACACAAAAACAGTAAGGGTAAATATTGGGTTGTCTCCCAACAAGCGCTTTTCTTTAATGCCTTTTTAGCTAGGCATGATGATGGCAATGATGCTCACAAAAAAGATAATAATTGAAACATAAAGGGAGCATCATGAAGAATATGACTAGCACCTTTAAGTCTAACCCATTTCCTATGCATAGGGATTTTTTGAGCAAACAACTTATGGGAACAATAATCAACTAGCATAGGAAGGTAAAACAAGCATAGCTTCAAAATTTTCAACACATGGAGAGGAAACTTGATATTATTGCAATTCCTACAAGCATATGTTCCTCCCTTATAATAATTTTCAATAGCATCATGAATAAATTCAACAATATAACCAGCACCTAAATCATTATTTTCATGATATACTAGCATAGAAAATTTACTACTCTCCACATAAGCAAATTTCTTCTCATGAATAGTAGTGGGAGCAAACTCAACAAAATAATTATCATGTGAGGCATAATCCAATTGAAAACTAAAATCACGATGACAAGTTTCATGGTTATCATTATTCCTAATAGCATACAAGTCATCACAATAATCATCATAGATAGCAACTTTTTTCTCATAATCAATTGGAACCTCTTCCGAAATAGTGGAATCATCACTAAATAAAGTTGACACTCTTACAAATCCACTTTCATGTTTATCACAATAAGATTCAACATCCTCCAAAATAGTGGGATCACTAGTTACTAAAGTTCACACCCTTCCAAACCCACTTTCATAAATATAATCATCATAGGTAGGAGACATGCTTTCATCATAATAAATTTGCTCATCAAAACTTGGGGGCAAAAAATATCATCTTCATCAAACATAGCATCCCCAAGCTTGTGGCTTTGCATAGCATTAGGATCATGGATATTCAAGGAATTCATACTAACAACATTGTGATCATGCTCATCATTCAAGGATTTAGTATCAAACATTCTATAAATTTCTTATTCTAGCACTTGAGCACAATTTTCCTTTTCATCATACTCACGAAAGATATTAAAAAGACGAAGCGTATGAGACAAACTTAAATCCATTTTTTGTAATTTTCTTTTATAAACTAAACTAGTGATAAAACAAGAAACAAAAAGATTCGATTGCAAGATCTAGAGATATACCTTCAAGCACTCACCTCCCCGGCAACGACGCGAGAAAAGAGCTTGATGTCTACTACACAACCTTCTTGTAGACGTTGTTGGGCCTGCAAGTGCACACGTTTGTAGGACAGTAGAAAATTTCCCTCAAGTGGATTACCTAAGGTTTATAAATCCGTGGGAGGCGTAGTATGAAGATGGTCTCTCTCAAACAACCCCGCAACCAAATAACAAAGAGTCTCTTGTGTTCCCAACACACCCAATACAATGGTAAATTGTATAGGTGCACTAGTTCGGCGAAGAGATGGTGATACAAGTGCAATATGGATAGTAGATATGGGTATTTGTAATCTGAAATTATAAAAACAGCAAGGGAGCAAGCGATAAAAGTGAGCGTAAATGGTATTGCAATGGTAGGAAACAAGGCCTAGGGTTCATAATTTCACTAGTGCAAGTTCTCTCAACAATAATAACATAGATAGATCATATAACAATCCCTCAACATGCAACAAAGAGTCACTCCAAAGCCACTAATAGCGGAGAACAAACGAAGAGATTATGGTAGGGTACGAAACCAACTCAAAGTTATCCTTTCTTTTCTATCTATTCAAGAGTTCGTAGTAAAATAACGTGAAGCTATTCTTTCGGCTCAATCTATCATAGAGTTCATACTAGAATAACACCTTAAGACACAAATCAACCAAAACCCTAATGTCACCTAGATACTCCATTGTCACCTCAAGTATTCGTGGTCATGATTATACGATATGCATCACACAATCTCAGATTCATCTATTCAACCAACACAAAGTACTTCAAAGAGTGCCCCAAAGTTTCTACCGGAAAGTCAAGACGAAAACGTGTGCCAACCCCTATGCATAGATTCCCAAGGTCACGGAACCCGAAGTTGGTCATCAAAACATACATCAAGTGACACATGATATCCCATTGTCACCACAGATAAGCACGGCAAGACATACATCAAGTGTTCTCAAATCCTTAAAGACTCAATCCGATAAGACAACTTCAAAGGGAAAACTCAATCCATTACAAGAGAGTAGAGAGGGAGAAACATCATAAGATCCAACTATAATAGCAAAGCTCGCGATACATCAAGATCGTGCCATAGAGAGAACACAAGAGAGAGAGAGAGAGATCAAACACATAGATACTGGTACATACCCTCAGCCCCGAGGGTGAACTACTCCCTCCTCATCATGGAGAGTGACGGGATGATGAAGCTGGCCACTGGTGAGGGATCCCCCCTCCGGCAGGGTGCCGGAACAGGCTCCCGAGAGGTTTTTGGTGGCTACAGAGGCTTGCGGTGGCGGAACTCCCGATCTATCTTCTGTTCTGATGTTTTTAGGGTACGTAGGCTTATATTTGCGAAAGAAGTCGGTCGGGGGAGCCTCAAGGGGCCCACGAGAGGGTAGGGCGCGCCTAGGGGGGTGGGCGCGCCCCCCTATCTCGTGGCCTCCTCGATGCTCTTCTGACGTGAACTCCAAGTCTCCCGGATCATATTCTTCCTAAAAATCACACTCCCGAAGGTTTCATTCCGTTCGGACTTCGTTTGATATTCCTTTTCTTCAAAATATTGAAACAGGCAATAAAACAGCAATATGGGCTGGGCCTCCGGTTAATAGGTTAGTCCCAAAAGTGATATAAATGTGTAAGGTGAAGCCCATAAACATCCAAAACGGGTAATATAATAGCATGGAACAATCAAAAATTATAGATACGCTGGAGACGTATCAATGCTGTATAGCGGTCGACGTGTGGAGTAATAGTAGTAGATGCAGGGAGGAGTCAGTCTACTTGACACGGATGTGATGCCTATGTTCATAATCATTGCCTTAGATGTCATCATAATTATGCGCTTTTCTATCAATTGCTCGGCAGTAATTTGTTCACCCGCCATAATACATGCTACCTCAAGAGAAGCCACTAGTGACACCTATGGCCCCCGAGTCTCTTTTCCATTATATTAAGTCTCTTTTCCATATTATTGAATCTTGTTTACATCTTGCTAGTTTCCGGTCTATTATTTTGCAATCTTTACTTTCCAATCTATACATCAAAAATAACAATAATATTTACTTTATTATCTCTATTAGATCTCACTTTTGCGAGTGACCATGAAGGGATTGACAACCCCTTTATCGTGTTGGTTGCAAGTTCTTGATTGTTTGTGCAGGTATTCGGTGACTTGTGCACTGTCTCCTACTAGATTGATACCTTGGTTCTCAAAACTGAGGGAAATAATTATGCTACTATGGTGCATCACCCTTTCCTCTTCAAGGGAAAACCAACGCAAGCTCAAGAGGTAGCAAGAAGGAGATGGATGAAGTTAGAAGGCGCAACCTTCGATACCCTCCTTTTACTTTCTGTTATTTGGAATAAATAAAGCAAAAATAGTATTTTATGTCTGTTTTTTGAATTATCCATGCAATAAAAAAATACTCCAAAAATAAAAGTTCTCCAAATGCCCTGAAAATTTAGTATGATTTTTTATAGAATATTTGAGAATTTCTGGCATTGAGAACACACCAGACGGATGCACTAGTGAGCCACGAGGGTGGAGGGCGCGCCCTACCCCCTAGGCATGCCCCCTGCCTCGTGGGCCCCACGTGCCCCCCTCCAATTATTCCAGCACCCATCCACTTCGTCTTCCTCCAGAAAAAATCATCCTGTAGCTCAAACTCGTGTTCTTGCTCATTTTGCTGCCACTTTTGATCTCCTTGCTCAAAGCTCCATTCACAAAACTGCTTTGGCGGATTGTTCTTTGGTATGTGACTCCTTCAATGGTCCAATTAGTATTTGTTCTAGTGCTTTATTCATTGCAAATTTTTGCTGCTGAGGTGACCTTATTCTTGAGCTTGCATGCCAAATTTATATGGTTCAAAGTAGTTTTAATGCATGATATAGTCTCTAGGCACTTGTGGGAGTAGTTGCTATCAATCTTGTTGAGTTTGGTTCACTTTTATTTTGATTCAATAAAAAATTCAGAAATTTTAAGAGGAAGAAAATGTTTAAGAGATTGTTGAGAGGCTCCTCGAGCAGAGGTTCAAAGGAAAAGCAGAATGAAGAGAATGAAAAGCCCAAGTACAACCTTCCCTGCACCGCAGAGGTTCGGCCGTGTGAATGGCCTTGTGATGCATTCTTGAGTGCGCTGGAATTTATGAAGACTTTTATTATTTGGCCGAGAATGCAGGCATCACCGAATTCATCCACGATAAGTGTGATCAATACCCCCTACTCACTAATATTTTTGTACAAAACTTTCATTTCCATGTTAGGAGATCACCACCTTCGGTAGATTTTTATTTATATGATGAGTTTAAGGAGATGTCACTCTATGTTTTTTGTGTGGTTTGCAAGTTGCCTTTTGAGGGCACAGTCGAGGAACCATGTCCTAGTGATGTGGCAGAATTTCTTAATAAAATTATTGTAGGGGAAAGTAGAAAAATGTCAGATGCAAGAACTACTAGTATACATTTTCCTGTTCACGTTACTATGCAATATTTGCTAGTAGATGTTTAATTGGTCACGGGAACAACGGGGGCCTCAGTGCTCCTGACCTTGCCATTTTGCGCCATGCTTTACTTTGTGATAGAACTTTCAGTTTAGGCGCTATGGTTGCGAAATAGTTGAGTCTAAACCATACAAAGGGCCCCATTTTGGAGGTATCTTTGCTTCACGTCTTGCTAAATACTTTGAGATACCTATTAGGCATTATGAGAAATAGGAAAGGTGTTGCCCACTATTTTCTTAGGCTATAAAAGTATGGTAGCACATGATTTTATTAGTGATGATAAGGAGAAGAGACTTATTTACAACTTGGTATTTAGTAAAACTACTTATCAGATTATTACCTTGCTTGCACCTTCTTTGGTTAACATACATTCATGCACATACCTCATCCTACCCGATGACAATTATGCATACTGAGAGCGGACACGGTCCCCAGAGCCAGAGCCGGAGCCATCTCCTCACCCATATCAGGAGTCTATTTATCAGTGGGATCCGCAAGAGCTTGCTAACCAGTGGCACCCCGGGGATCCTCCTCAGTACACCGGAGAGGACTACTTTCATCCATGGGCGTAGACAAACTTAGGCCAAAAGTCTAAGCTTGGGGGAGTACACATTTCTCACTAGCATTACATTCATGTTCACACACTCATTCTAGTTGTCGGTGTTCATACTTTTTCATTGTACTATCCATGCTAGTTTATTTTCTTTTCTTGCTTTCTTCCTGTGTGATTGAAAAACTTTGAGAAAAACTAAAAAAAATAGTTGTAGCTTTTAGCTAGTTTACTTTCCATGCTTATAGTAGTAGTAGTAATTAAAGGAAAAACCAAAAAGATTTCTCGTTCTTCTTTTGCTTGTCGGGAGCTTTCCCGTGTAAATAGTTTTTCTCGTTCCTGTGTACTTTCTTCAGAAAAACAAAAACTCCAAAAACATTTCAGTGTGTTTCTTTGAAATTATTTTCTTTTCTTTGGGGGTCTAGAGGAGAAGACCACGATGAAAATGATGAGTTTCTCTCATATGTATTATTGTTGATCTAACAAAGAGCCCATATTACCTTGTCTTCTACTTTGAAATTAATGTTTGCAGATTCCAGCTTAGTCCAATGCACGTGCGCTATTATTATTATCCACACCGTTCGGTCGGGCGAGTGAAAGGCAATAATGACGATATATGATGAAATGATTGAGATGAGGAAAGGCTGGTATGAACTCGACCTATCTTGTTTTTGTAAATATGATTAGTTCATCATTCCTGATTCAGCCTATTATGAATGGAGCATGTTTGCAATGACAATTAGAGATTATAGTTACTTATGCCATGCTTAATTAGCTAGGAGTTTAAAATGGTTTACCTTGCGTGCCAACATGCTATTAAAATGGTCGTGATGTAGTATGATAGGACGGTATCCTCCTTTGAATGATTCGAGTGGCTTGACTTGGTACATGTTCACGCATGTAGTTGAAACAAAATCAACGTAGCCTCCACAATATTTATTTTCATGGTGATTTATATCCTACTCATGCTTGCACTCATTGTTGGTTAATCTTAATGCATGTTTATGACTGTGTCGCTCTCTAGTTGGTCGCTTCCCAGTCTCTTTCTAGCCTTCACCTGTACTAAGCGTGAATATTGCTTGTGCATCCATTTCCATAAACCCCAAAGTTATTCCATATGAGTCCACCATACCTTCCTATATGCGGTATTTACCTGCCGTTCCAAGTAAATTTGCATGTGCCAAACTCTAAACCTTCAAATGAAATTCTGTTTTGTATGCTTGAATAGCTCATGTATCAACTAGGGCTGTCTATATCTTCCATGCTAGGTGGTTTATTCTCACGATGAGTGGATTCTGCTCACCATTCACGAGAAAATGGTCGGTAACCAGGATGCCCAGTCCCATGCGCAAATCAAATCAAAATAATTGCAAACAAAACTCCCCCAGGATTGTTGTTAGTTGGACAGTACCGTTGTTTTGGACCAACCGTGGAATGTGCTTGTTGGTGGTGGGGGAGTATAAACTTTACCATTCTGTTTGGAAACCTCCTATAATGTATGTAGCATGGAAGATATCGAGATCTCTTGGTTGTTATGTTGACAATGAAAGTATGCCGCTCAAAATATTATTTATCTTTGTTTCAAAACTCGAGCTCTGGCACCTTTGCAAATCCCTGCTTCCCTCTGCGAAGGGCCTATCTATTTAATTTTATGTTGAGTCATCATCCTCTTATAAAAAAGCACCAGTTGGAGAGCACCACTATCATTTGTATGCATTGTTATTAATTGATATTGAGTATGACTGTGACTGGACCTCTTTTACCATGAATTACAATCTCTAGTCAGTCCTTAATCTTCAAGGGTGCTCTACATTTATATTTTGCGGTCTCAGATAGGGCTAGTGAGATACCATCTTGTTATATCATATCATGATTGTTTTGAGAAAGTGTTGTCATCCGAGACTTATTATTATTACTTGCTAGTTGGTTATGCCATTGATATGAGTAAACATGAGACCTAAATGTTATTGCGAATATGGTTAGTTCATGATCTTTGCTGAAAACTTGAATGTTGGCTTTACATATTTTCAACAACAAGATCAAACTGAGTTTGTAAAAGTTTTTCTTTATCACTTTCAGTTTGTCAACTGAATTGCTTGAGGGCAAGCAAAGGTTTAAGATTGGGGGAGTTGATACGTCTCCAATGTATCTACTTCTCCAAACCCTTTTGCCCTTGTTTTGGACTCTAATTTGCATGATTTGAATGGAACTAACCCGGACTAATGCTGGTTTCAGCAGAATTGCCATGGTGTTATTTTTGTGCACAAATAGAAGTTCTCGGAATGACCTTATACTTCACGGAGGCACTTTTTGGAATTAATAAAAAATACTAACGAAAGAATCAACAGAAGGGGCCCACACCCTGGCCACGAGGATGGGGGCGCCCCCCCTCCCGAGGGTGCGTCCCTGCCTCGTGGGCCCCCTGGAGCTCCACCGACCTCAACTCTAAGTCAATATATTCACGTTCGGGGAGAAAAATATCAGAGAGAAGTATTCATTGTGTTTTACGGTACGAAGCCACCGCCAAGCCATGTTCTTCCTCGGGAGGGCTGATCTCGAGTCCGTTTGGGGCTCCATAGAGGGGAATCCGTCGCCATCATCATCATCAACCATCCTCCATCACCAATTTCATGATGCTCACTACCGTGCGTGAGTAATCTAATCATAGGATTGCTGGACGGTGATGGGTTGGATGAGATTTACCATGTAATCGAGTTACTTTTGTTAGGGTTTGATCCCTATTATCCATTATGTTCTAAGATTGATGTTGCTATGACTTTGCCATGCTTAATGCTTGTCACTAGGGCCCGAGTGCCATGATTTCAGATATGAACATATTATGTTTTCATGAATATATGAGTGTTCTTGATCCTATCTTGCAAGTTATAGTCACCTACTATGTGTTATGATCCGGCAACCCCGAAGTGACAATAATTGGGACCACTCCCGGTGATGACCGTAGTTTGAGGAGTTCATGTATTCACTAAGTGTTAATGCTTTGGTCTGGTACTCTATTAAAAGGAGGCCTTTATATCCCTTAGTTTCCAATAGGACCCCGCTGCCACGGGAGGGTAGGACAAAAGATGTCATACAAGTTCTTTTCCATAAGCATGTATGACTATATTCAGAATGTATGCCTGCATTATTTTGATGAACTGGAGCTAGTTCTGTGTCAACCTATGTTATAACTGTTGCAGGATGAATGCTATCCGACATAATTATCCATCACTGATCCATTTCCTATGAGGTCGCTTCATATTGATCTTTGCTAAGTTACTTCTCCATTGCCACTATTACGATTGCTACAAAACTGCTACTATTACTTTTGCCACCGTTACCGCTACTTCCATACTACTTTGCTACTAAATACTTTGCTACAGATATTAAGTCTTTTAGGTGTGGTCTAATTGACAACTGAGCTGCTAATACTTGAGAATATTCTTTGGCTCCCCTTGTGTCGAATCAATAAATTTGGGTTGAATACTCTACCCTCAAAAACTGTTGCAATCCCCTGTACTTGTGGGTTATCAGAAGGGCGCCGCCCGATTAGAGTGCTCGGCCCACAGCTCGGCATGGACCCAACCAGATCTCGTCATGGCCAAGCAAGCATAGGACGTGGTTGGCGAGGAGGCAGAGTTTCGACACGCCCCTACCTGGCACACAAATGTCAGATTCAGGGCTCCGCAGAACCAAGAAGGTTCAAACTCTGGGGCGTGTGTGAAGAACTCAACTCCTCGAGCTCAACAACTCCTCGCCCTATAGTCTAGCCTCGGCGGATCCCGTGAGCGGGGAAGAAGATGAACACGATAGTTTACCTAGGTTCGGGCCACCTTGCGGTGTAATACCCTACTCCTGCTTTGTGGTGGATTGGCCTCACGAGAAGGTTTGTGGATGAACTAGTACAGTGGTTGAGATGCCTCGCGAGGGCTTGAGGGTGAGAATGAGTCGACCTTCATTCGTCCTTTTCCATGGTGGTGGCTAACCTATATTTATAGCGGACTCTATCCTCTTCCCCCGAATCCTAGGCGGGAAGGGATCCCACAGTGGCCAATTTGAAAGGGGACAAGTAGTACATCTTATCCTGACGAAAGGTGGTCTTTGTCTGCAAAGCTTCTAGTCGTGACACAACGGTGGGATCGGTGATGACATCCGTCATGCCGCGCCCGTGGTCCTGGTCTTGTTGCATCGGGATGCATACCTTTGGCAGATTCCTCGGGAACCACGCCTGTCCTTGCCTCCTTAGCACCAAAGAGGAAACTGCCTCCTTTGCGCCCGTCTGGCCTTGGTCGTCACGGTTGGCATGACCGTAACCTCATGAGGCTGGGTACCTGCATAGAAATCTCTGCTCCTCAGGAGGCAACCTAGGAAGGTTGCTCCTCTGGAGGTCTTGGTGTCGTCTGCCTCACAAGGCCTGGGGGCCCTCGCGAGGGTCTTCTCTTGGCGGTCTAGTCGATGGGCCGTACTGGGATGCTGAGGGAGCCACGCCGTGGGCTGCAGGCAGGCAAGTCTGGGTACCCTGGTTCCCAGAACGCCGATAGGGGCTCCCTTCCATGTCATTAATGAAACCATCAAGGACACACAAAACATCCACCACTACTAATCAGGTTCTCAATGTCAAAGTAATTGAAAGGTTGTTACTACTTACCAAAACTCGTTTTACAGGTTCGGTGCAATTCCTCTTTAACTTGCACATTCCCTGAAGATGTCCCCAACATCCCATATTTGGTCTTCATTGCTCCTCTACAAGTTCACATTCGTAGTTTTAAAATCTCAACATGGCAAGAAAAATATAGTAATACTCATGCATCTTGTGGGCAACATTAAAGCACTCAGGTGCCATGTTAGTACGAGTGATTTCTAATATCCTACTATGTGGCTCTTCAACTTTGCTAGAACTACATTGTGGTTTCATTTTGAGTGAATAGAACAGGGGGGTCACCTCCCTGCTATTCTAAAAAACTTTCCATCATTTGCGACACTACTGGTTAGAGATGAAGAACCTACACAAGCACAATGCAATACAGGAGCGATGCACAACTACAAGATGATATTATGTTTGATAGTGCATGCTATAACCATTTACTTTTACCCAGCAGCCAAGAAATTTAAAGGGTAGGTATGAACATAATAAGAATTGCACATGTACTGCTAAGAGAATCAATATACACATTACCACTCGAGGAGGAGTACGATGGTCGCGGCGTCGTCTATGCATCATGGACGGCAACGGGAGTCAATTCATTGTCAACGACGGTGGTGCTGCTGCTCTTGGCGTCAGCTTCCGGGAAGTAGATTCGAGACCATGGAAAACGGCGCCCGGGAAGCAACTCCGTGTACGACGGCGACGGCGGACCGAATCTAGTGTGGCATACGACGTCACCGATGAGGATGCTCTGCGATGTACGAGTGCGCCAATGAACAAGGGGAGGGGCACGAAGGTGGTGCGGTGTCATGGAGAAGTCAATTTTGCGGTGGGGCTAGAAAATGGGGAGTGATGAGGAGTACTCTGGGTGCCGGGTGGGGTTGGATGGGTCGGGTGAACGTGAAGTTACCAAAACCGCCCCCGACCAACCAGGATCCGTCGGCTTGTTCAACCAAGGGTATGATGCTAACTTTGCATTGGTTGAATTTGAGTCGCGGGAGATCTCGATGGTAGTGGGACATTTTTCCGCCGGCATGAATTTTTTTAACACTGTACTACTCCCTACTCCTTGTCTGGCATGTTGGGTGACTAGGCTGAGCAGCTATGAATACTGTACTCCCTCTATTTTTATTTACTCTGCATATTAGGTTTGACTAAAGCCAGACTTCCTACAGTTTGACCAAGTTAACTGAAAAAATATAAACATTTACCATAACAAATCTGTATGATGTGAAAGTAAATTCAATAATGAATCTAATGGTATTGATTTGTTATATTATATGTTAATATTTTTGTTTATAAACTTTGTTAGAGTTTACAGAACTAGACTTTGACCAATGCTAATACGCGGACTTAAATAAAAATGGAGGGAGTACACATTTGTTTTCTTAGTTTGTCCTGGCATTAATTATTTGTTGTAATTGTGAAATAAATATAATAAGCTAGTGACTTCGAAAGCAATGGTTTATACAATTCAATATTTAGAATCGTTGTTGAATTCCAAGATGAATACCAGGTCTATAGTACTTCACAGTATGCTCAAATTCACATAATCCAACTCAAATGAAAATCTAAATCCATTTCATAATTACTAATTTGTTGGATGCAACAAAACCAACCATAACTCTACATGATCCAGTCTAAAGCAATTTTCAGAACACACCCCAGTGTGTTAATTAAACATAGAGAGTTTGTGAAGATGGATCAATGGCGGGAGAGAGATGCGTGCACTCAACACACAAGATATGCACCTAGTGGAAGAAAGAGACAGAAGATAGGAAAGATTGTATATATGTGGGCGAGAGATTAGGAGAGAAACCAAGAGAGAGAGAGAGAGAGAGGAAGAAGTTAGGTCTGTGAGAAAGATGGAGACGTCTAATATAAGGAGTGAGATGCGTGTCCATCGAGATTTTGTACATGTGGAAGGAGAAGAGACAAATTGTTTGATGACGGAGCTCAAAAGAACATGGACTAGAGGGGAATCTTGTGGGCCGAGGGATTGGTAATTTTGTGCGGGAAGGAGGGAGAGGGAGAGAGAGAGGGGGGAAGGATTTACTCAGCCATCGTCACATCATCCTACGTCCAAATGGCCCCGCAGTCACTAGTGCGGTCTGCTTGTCGTCTTTTTTCTTCTCGATGACCTCCTTGAAGATCAAGATGGTGTGCATGTGGGGATGCAGATAAGCACAAGTGAAAGTGGTCGCTATATAACCTTGGATGGGGATGGATAGTGTGCTCTGGGGGCTGTGTGTGTGTGTGTGTCAAATATTGAGAGAAATCAAACCTATGGAGAGAATGTGTGTGCATATTGAGCATGCGAGAGAGGCTAATGGTCCAAGACAAATACATCATGTGCGTTAATGTTTAAGCAATATAGAGAGTTCGTGTGTGGGATACAAAGATAGGACTATGGGGAGTGTGTTTGCAAGGCAAAGAGATAAAGGGAGAGATAAATGTGTGTGCTTGGTACATGGTGTGTATGTGACGGAGAGGTACATGCATGTCAAATAGGGTTTTCATGAAGAGATCATGTGTGGGAGATAGAGAGCGATGTAGGGTCCTTGAGGCAGGCAGGGGTTGGGTGAGGGTGTCAAAATGTGTGCGTTGATGCATGTGTTACATGCGATTGTGCGAGGGATGGTCGAATTGAGAGAGATGGTTGTTGGGTTACGGATGCTCCTCTCTCTAACAGACACGCACACACAAAAAACACAAAATAGAAGACCGTTCTCTCATGTATACACAACATCTCGACATATCTGTATGTCTCACTCATACATGATCATTTGCACATTCACACGTCTCTATGACTATCACACGCACACCGTCTCCACATTGCCCTTCCGGCACAACACACATATAGACACATACACGCGTTCTCTCTCCGTTACACATACATAATCTCTATTAATTTTTTTGTAGGGGGCACCTAAAATGTCCAAATCCAAAATAATCACGAACTGAATCTAAATACAAATATATGGAAATATTGTAGTGTGAAGAACTTTTCCAGCAAAAAAAGTAGAGTAATATTCGGGGATTGTTTTCACACACACAAAAAGGTTCGGTCGATGTCCTTCCAGCGTGATGCGTGACGCACCTTTCGATCGACCGCGCGGTCACGGTGCACATGCTTGCACAGGATTCTATATCGATGCGGTGCTAACTAATGTGGTGTATAAGCGCGACCGTGATGCACACGCTTGCACAGGATTATGTGTACTAGTACGGTATTCTTTTAAGTTTGACCAACCCTATAACCAAGCTCCCATAAGTGCACTCATCAATATGCCGCCGCCGTTGCGCATGCGTACAGCCGCTGTAGTACTATACGATGCAGTACCATCGCTGCTATGTGGGCCCCGGGCCCACATGTCATCCGCACCACAACACCTTATGGTACTGCAGAGGATCTCAACCCCTCACCCGCTCACCTTGTCTGTAGTCCCTCCTCATGATGACGCCGCACTGCCAAGCATGCGAGCACGTCGAGCCACGTCTATGCCTATAGTGTACAAAGAGGAGGAAGACGAGCGCATGCTCCAGCGCACAGGCGAGGAGGAGCTAGCATGTCATTGTCATCTCCGCCCTCGTGGAGGAGGCTCGCATGGTGGTTCTCGCGGCGGAAGCCGGTCGTGCCCACGCCGAGCCCGCAAACCGGGTACGGACATGGAATCTACCTTCGAGACCTTCAATGCCACGTGGGTCATGCAATTTGAAGGAAAAATTTGGGCCAGTCGACTTTTGTGAACCATTGGATGCAACATAGACGGCTAGAAGGGCTTCTTCATCCTTTGAAAATGATGCACTGTTCATCTTCTCTCTCAACCTTCGAGCCGCCAGCCTGCCATAGGCCTAACCGCATGCCACCTCCGCCCAGCCCTCCCCTGAACTGCCTGCCACCGCCATGCTCTACCCCACCCCCGGCATCCGTTAACCCTGGGTACGATCCATTTTCTCGACGAACTACATTCCACACCCAATACTCATAAGATATCATGGCCACCCTACCACCCTAATATATATACTGGGGCAGCTTCTCTGCCGTCTTCTTCCTTCGCTCCAGTGAACTTCTTCTTTGACAAATCGACTGACCCAAATTATACTACTAGTACATATTAAGTATAGTAGGAACACGAAGAAATGAGTAGTAGTACCAACTAGAAGAAGAACGGTAGTAAGCCATACTAGTACGTACTAAAGAGTTCAAACAACCAGAAAGAACATACTAACATAGTTCTGCCGGGGGCTCAGCACAACACACCCCTGAAATAAAACTAAGCAACTAGTCCGCTTGACACTGCAATAGAATCAGCATGAGCAACAACACTGCCACCTTACTCGGAGTCCTCGTCGTCATCCCTCTTCCTTTTCCTCTTCACCGATACGTCTTTGCTTGAACCGTACACTGGGCTCTGCTTATTCGTCCAACCCTTGTAGATATTTAAACAAAGGTAGGCATCCATTGTTGCATACATGATGTGATCTTCATCTAGTGTCTTCGAATCCCATGCATGATGAAACTTGGCGTGGGGTTTCTTCAGTTCATCGTACGAAGGATCAATCATGGTTGTTTCCAGGTCAACATTGAAGGCTAAGAGAAGGACACCAGGCTTACCTTCTGGAAATCAAAGGGCTGGCCTACAACGAGGCCTATCCGACCTAGGACATTCATGTCATTCGTAAAGTCTATAGTAACAAATTTCACTCTTTCGTCCTTGAGGAAGACCTCAAAATCCTAGCACCTAACGTCGGCATGGCATATGTGGTAGACCAAGCACACGTTATGTACGCAAACCTGGATCATGGCGGGCTTCTTCATCTCTTCCTCCTTTAGAAGCTTCTCCTTTTCCAGGACTAAGGTGTACTCCACATCTAGCCCAGTGACCCACTCATCCATTGAACTTTCGAACATGTGTAGGAAGTGACCAAGGCATGCTTCCACCATCATGGATGTACAGGTGTAGATGACGATGAACTCATCGCCGGTGATGGTTCTAACCTTGTCTCACCGTTGATCATGGATATTTGGGAGGCCATGGATTTTGGAGGCATGTTAGGAGAAGTGGAACTGGTGTAATGTGAAAGAATGGGACGACTGGGAGAAAACTGTTGTAAGGTAGAAGACGGGGACGAGTAGGGCGTGCGAACAACTTTGGGTGGTGGCTTGCCCGGTGGATAAACAGCTGCATGCCCCCAAAGAGTTCTCGAGTACTATGCGGGACCCACTAGATGTCATGTCTACTAGACCTACATTATAGGCCAGACGGTATAGCTTCTGCGTGTTCGCATGCCATGCCGACACATGCATGTAGTTTCACTTAATTCCGTCAACTGTTGCACCTCCCGTGACCTTCGCCTCCCTTGGGCGGCCGCACCCTTTGAGACTTCGGATGGTTACAAATGAGTAATTTTTTTGGCTACTCCGGATGCATGATACTCCCTCTGGTCCTTTTTACTTCGCCTAAGATTTGTGTCAAGTCAAAGATTGCAAAGTTCGACCAAATTTATATTAAAAATATCAATATCTACAATACCAAATATATAATTTATGAAACTGCATTTCATAATGAGTATAAAAATATTGATTTGACATTGTGAATGTTGATACGTTTTTCTATAAGTTTGGTCAAAGTAGAGGTACATTGACTTCAGACAAAACTTATATGAATAATGCAGACTAGGTCCTTCGTCCAGGTGCGTGACATGTCGAATATAGTCATCACAACAAGGTTAGCTATAAGATTACTACTACCTCCCTTCTATTTTAAAGGGCCCGATTCAAAATTTTCATCTACTCTTACCAAGATACAGGCGGTGGAATAGTTTTTGTAGTCCGCAAAAGTGCTCAACTAATGCTCTCGTTCTTCACAAAAAAAATGTGTTTACCAATGCATTATCGCATTGCATGCATGCATGAACATTAAATGACAAAGAATTTTTACATGCATTAGTCAATATTCTCTTTAGGCTACTCATAGTGGAAAGTATCATATACTAGTATCATGTGCATGATACTAGTGTATGATACTAGTACCTTTATAGTGCCATGCATGACACAAAGTAGCATAGCATTTAACATGATACGGTATCTACCTATGTTACTCTAACCCCCCTCTCTTTTTTAATTCTTTGACACATCAGCATGTTTGCTATTCCCGAGTGCATGATACTAGCTAAGATACCACCACTATGAATAGCCTTAATCATCGCATGCAATAACTTAGTGCACCTTGAAATCTGAACATGTGTGGGGCGTGTATACACAAAAATATCAACCCCACGCTATTGCTCCCCAGAATGACACCAGAAAAGAGCTTGATAATCCCCAAGTGCAGGGAATAATCGTAGCAATTTCCAAAGGTGGAAGTGTTAAGTATGGAGTGTCGAACCCACACGGAGCTAAAGGTAAGATCAATATTCTCTCAAGTCCCCACAAGCAACTACTAAAGATCATTAAGGTAAAACCCAACCATAGCATTAACATATCAAGTCCCCTTTATCACATACGCAACAACCCCCTTACCCGGGTTTAAGCTTTTGTCACTCTAGCAACCAACTATAAGCGAATCATGAATGTATTGCAACACCCTACAATGGGAATCCCTCACGCTTGCATGACACTGAGGGCACAATAGGACAACACCAAAATAAAACATACAACTCATACCAATCTAGATCATCAATCAACCCAAAGACAAAGGATATCTACTCAAAACATCATAGGATGGCAACACATCATTGGATCATAATATGTGGCATAAAGCACCATGTTCAAGTAGGGATTACAACAGGGTGCGGGAGAGTGGACCGCGTAAAAGAGATGAGGATGGTGATGATGATGGCGATGTTGATGAAGACGATCACCACGGTGATTATTCCCCTCCTGATGGCACTCCGGCGCCACCGAGAGAGAGGAGGAGAGGGTCTCCCCTTGTGCTTCTTCCTCCATGGCCTCCCCCCTGGTTGGGGAGATGTTCTCCCTCTGGTCCTTGGCCTTCATGGCGATGATGGCCCCTCCAAGATCCTCCCCCATGGCCTCTGGTGATGATGGCCCCCTCCGGCAGGGTGCCAAATAGGGCCTAGATTGATTTCTCGTGGCTACAGAGGCTTGCAGCGGTGGAACTTCTGGTCTCTCTTCTGTTATGGGGTTTTTAGGATTTATAGGAAGGGTTGGCGTCAGTTTCACATCAAGGGGGCCCACGGGGCGTCCACGAGGTAGGAGCACCCTCCCGGGGGGTAGGGCGTGCCCCCACCCTCGTGGTGGCCTCGGGACTCCCCTCCAGTAGCTTTTTATTACAATATTTTTTATATTTTCCAAAAATATTCTCCGTTGGTTTTCAGCGCATTCTGACAACTTTTATTTCTGCACAAAAACACCAGCATGGTAACAGCGTCAGTCCGGGTTAGTTCTAATCAAATCATACCAAAATCATGTAAAAATATTATAAACATGGCATGAATACTTCATAAATTATAGATACGTTGGAGACGTATCAATACTTTTTATAATCTTGAGAATCTTTTTGGCACCAATCTTGAAACTTGTGATGATAATAATTGCTATACTATTGGTGTCATACATACTATTAATGATGAAAGTGATTATCCTTATGATATGCAAAGGCATAAGCTTGGAAATGCTATGTTTGATGATAATGACATGTTTGAGAATTTATTTGCTGCAATTAATGTTTTTCCCAAGATTGGGGATGCTATGTTTAGTGAAGATGATAATTTTAGTCCCCCAAGTTTTGATGTGCAAATTTATCATGATGATAACATGCCCCCTATTTACGATGATTATATTGATGAAAGTGGGTTTGGAAGAGTGTAAACTTTATGAAGTAATGATCCGACTATTTTGGAGGGTGTTGAATCTTATTATAATGATAAAAGTGAGAGGTCATGAGTTTATTTAGTAATGGTTATATTGTTGAATTCATTCATGATGCTAGTAAAAATTATTATGAGGGAGTAATATATGCTTGTAGGAGTTGCAATAATATCAAGTTTCCTCTCTATGTGTTGAAGATCTTGAAGTTATGCTTGTTTTGCCTTCCTATGCTAGTTGATTCTTGCTCAATAAATTGTTTGATCACAAAATCCCTATGCATAGGAAGTGGGTTAGACTTAAATGTGATAGTCATATACTTCATGATGCTCCCATTATGTTTCAATTCTTATCTTTCATGTTAGCATCATTGAAATCATCATGTCTAGCTAGAAAGCCATTAAACAAAAGCGCTTGTTGGGAGACAACCCAATATTTACACATACTATTTTTGTGTGTTCACATGATTAAGCTACTGCAGTAATCATGCTTTATAGCTTTTGTTTCAATAAAGTGCCAAGTAAAACCTTTAGAATAGTATGGATGATAGTTGACTTGATTGTATGCAAAAACAAAAACTTTTGCTCCTAGTCCAGGAATTTTGAAGATTCACTGAAACGTGATTTTGATCTGAATTTTTACACAAGATTGATATACAAATTTTATTGATTGTCCTAATGTTTCAGAATTTTTGGAGTTACCGAAGTACGATTTCAATTCAAATCTTTACAGTTTGTTCTATTTTTGACAGATTTTGTTTTTGATGCATAGTTTGCTTGTTTTCTAGTTTCTTTGGCTTATATTGATTAATATAAATTGTAGAAATGATAGGGTACATCAGGCATCATGTGAGAAAAATTATGAATCTTTTCTTGAGAGTATCAAAGTGAATGATTTGTTTTATTATACTAACGGAACTCACGAGTTTTCTGTTGAGTTCTGTGTTGTGAAGTTTTCAAGTTTTGGGTGAAGTTTCGATGCACTATGGAATAAGGAGTGGCAAGACCTAAGCTTGGGGATGCCCAAGGCACCCCAAGGTAATATTCAAGGACAACCAAGCATCTAAGCTTGGGGATGCCCCGGATGGCATCCCCTCTTTCGTCTTTGTTCATCGGTAACCTTACTTGGAGCTATATTTTTATTCACCACATAATATGTGTTTTGCTTGGAGCATCATTTTCTTTTGTTTATATTTGCTTGATGTTATTCAGAGACATGTTTTCTATCTTTTAGTTCAATAAAAAGGTCAAGTATAGCCTTTACCATGCTTATTTTGCAAGTCTATGTGTTGTTGTTAGAAATCAGAAATTTTGCTGTTATGTTTTGAATATTGGTGAATATATAGTAAGAACAAGATAAAATCTTGAAATTTTTACACAATGAGTAAGAACAAATACTCTACAGTTTGGTAATTTTTCAGAATTTTTGGAGTTAGGAAAGTATGATTCCTCTTGCATTCTTTACAGACTGTTCTGTTTAGACAGATTGTTGTTATGTTTGCATTGTTTGCATATGTTTTCTTGTTTAATGATTCTATTCGAGGATGGGAGTATTAAATATGCAGAGGCATTTAGTATGCAATGTCAAATTATAATTTTAGTGATTTTTGATAAGGTTTTGCATGGATTTATACTAACTTATCCTAGAGTTCTTGTTGAGTTTTGTGTGGATGAAATTTTTAAGATTTAGGGAAACCGTGATATGATAGGAATTAAGGAGACAAAAAAGCTCAAGCTTGGGAATGCCCAAGGCATCCCTAATTAATATTTCAAGAATTCTCAAGAACCTAAGCTTGGGGATGCCCCGGTTGGCATCCCACCTTTCTTATTCAACAACTATTGGTCAGTTTTGGTTGAGCCTAAGTTTTTGCCTCTTCACATGATATGTGCTATCCTTGCAATGTCATTTTATTTTGCTTTGCTTGTTGTTTGAATAAAACATTAAGATCTAAAATTCTTAAATGTTAGAGAGTCTTCACATAGTTGCATAATTATTCGACTACTCATTGATCTTCACTTATATCTTTTGGAGTAGTTTGTCGTTTGCTCTAGTGCTTCACTTATATATTTTTAGAGCACGATGGTGATTTTATTTTGAAGAAATCAATGAACTCTCCTGCTTCACTTATATTACTTTGAGAGTCTCTCTAAACAGCATGGTAATTTGCTTAGGTTATAAATTTAGTCCTAATTTGATAGACATCCAAGAGGGATATAATAAAAACTTCCATATAAAGTGCATTGAATACTATGAGAAGTTTGATTCCCTATGATTGTTTTGAGATATAAAGATGGTGATATTAGAGTCATGCTAGTGAGTAATTATGGATTGTGGAAATACTTTTGTTGAGGTTTGTGATTCCCGTAGCATGCACGTATGGTGAACTGTTATGAGATGAAGTCGGAGCATGATTTATTTATTTATTGTCTTCCTTATGAGTGGCAGTCGGGGACGAGTGATGGTCTTTTCCTACCAATCTATCCCCCTAGGAGCATCTGCGTAGTAAATTTTTTCGATAGCTAATAGACTTTGAAATAAGTATGTGAGTTCTTTATGACTAATGACGAGTCCATGGATTATACACACTCTCACCCTTCCACCATTTCTAGCTTTTGTAGTACCGTGCAACTTTCGTCGGTACCACACACCCACAATATACCTTCCTCAAAACAGCCACCATGCCTACCTATTATGGCATTTCCATAGCCATTCCGACATATATTGCCATGCAACCTTCCACCGTTCCATTTATTATGACACGCTTCATCATGTAGTTGACATAGTATTTGTGGCAAAGCCACCGTTCATAATTTTCATACGTGTCACTCTTGAGTCATTGCACATTCAGGTACATCGCCGGAGGCATCCATATAGAGTGATATTTTGTGCTAAGTATCGAGTTGTAATTGTTGAGTTGTAAGTAAATAAAAGTGTGATGATCATCATTATTAGAGCATTGTCCCATGTGAGGAAAGGATGATGGAGGCTATGATTCTCCCATAAGTAGAGATGAGACTCCAGACTTAAAAATAAAAGAGGCCAAAGAGCCCCCAAAAAAAGAGCCCAAAGAGCCCAAAATAAAAAAGGCCAAAGAGCCCAAACAAAAAAAAACAAAAAAAGAGAGAAAAAGAGAGAATGGACAATGTTACTATCCACACTTGTGCTTCAAAGTAGCACCATGTTCTTCATGATAGAGAGTCTCCTGTCACTTTCATATACTAGTGGGAACTTTTCATTATAGACCTTGACTTGTATATTCCAATGACGGGCTTCCTCAAATTTCCCTAGGTCTTCGTGAGCAAGCAAGTTGGATGCACAACTACTTAGTTTCTTTTTGAGCTTTCATAAACTTATAGCTCTGGTGCATCTGTTGCATGGCAATCCCTAATCACTCACATTGATATCTATTGATGGGCATCTCCATAGCCTGTTGATACACCTAGTTGATGTGAGACTATCTCCTTCTTTTTGTTTTCTCCACAACCACCATATTCTATTCCACCTATAGTGCTATGTCCATGGCTCATGCTCATGTATTGCGTGAAAGTTGAAAAGGTTTGAGAACATCAGAAGTATGAAAAAATTGCTTGGCTTGTCATCGGGGTTGTAGCTACCTCTCGAGCTTGCGTTGTTTTTCCCTTGAAGAGGAAAGGGTGATGCAGCAAAGTAGCATAGGTATTTCCCTCAGTTTTGAGAACCAAGGTATCAATCCAGTAGGAGACGACGCACAAGTCACCGAATACCTGCACAAACAATCAAGAACTTGCAACCAACGCGATAAAGGGGTTGTCAATCCCTTCACGGTCACTCACAAAAGTGAGATCTGATAGAGATAGTAAAGTAAATATTTTTGGTATTTTTGATGTATAGATTGGAAAGTAAAGATTGTAAAATAGTAAACGAGATTCAATAATATGGAAAAGAGATTTAATAATATGGAAAAGAGATCCGGGGGCCATAGGGTTCACTAGTGGCTTCTCTCGAGATAGCATGTATTACGGTGGGTGAACAAATTGCTGCCGAGCAATTGATAGAAAAGCACATAATTATGATGACATCTAAGGCAATGATCATGAACATAGGCATCACGTCCGTGTAAGGTAGACCGACTCCTGCCTGCATCTACTACTATTACTCCACACATCGACCGCTATCCAGCATGCATCTAGAGTATTAAGTTCATAAGAACAGAGTAGCGCATTAAGCAAGATGACATGATGTAGAGGGATAAACTCAAGAAATATGATATAAACCCCATCTTATTATCCTCGATGGCAACAATACAATACATGCCTTTCTGCCCCTACTGTCACTGGGAAAGGACACCACAAGATTGAACCCAAAGCTAAGCACTTCTCCCATGGCAAGAAAGATCAATCTAGTAGGCCAAACTAAACCGATAATTCAAAGAGACTTGCAAAGATATCAAATCATGAATATAAGAATTCAGAGAAGAACGAAATAATATTCATAGATAATCTTGATCATAAATCCACAATTCATCGGATCTCGGCAAACACACCGCAAAAGAGTATTACATCGAATAGATCTCCAAGAACATCGAGGAGAACTTTGTATTGAGAATCATAGAGAGAGAACAAGCCATCTAGCTAATAACTATGGACCCGAAGGTCTATGGTAAACTACTCATGCTTCATCGGAGAGGCAATGGTGTTGATGCAGAAGCCCTCCATGATTGATTCCCCCTCTAGCAGATTGACGAAAAAGGCCCCAAGATGGGATCTCACGGGTATAGAAGGTTGCGGCGGTGGAAAAGTAGTTTCGTGGCTCCCCCTGATGTTTTTAGGGTATAAGAGTATATATAGGTGAAAGATCTAGGTCGGTGGAGCTACGAGGGGCCCACGAGGGTGGGGGCGCGCCTACCCCCTCGGGCGCTCCCTCCTGCCTCGTGGACGCCTTGTTGCGTCTCCGACTTCAATTCCAAGTCTTCTGGTTTGCTTTTGGTCCAAGAAAGATCATCGCGAAGGTTTCATTCCGTTTGGACTCCGTTTGGTATTCCTTTTATGCAAAACTCTAAAACAGGTAAAAAAACAGAAAATGGCACTGGGCCTTCGGTTAATAGGTTAGTCCCAAAAAAATATAAAAGAGCATATTAAAGCCCATTAAACATCCAACATAGATAATATAATAGCATGGAACAATCAGAAATTATAGATACGTTGGAGACGTACCAGTTGTGCATGATTTGAATATTTTGTGTGATGAAGATGGAGCATAGCCAGACTATATGATTTTGTAGGGATAATTTTCTTTGGCCATGTTATTTTGAGAAGACATAAT
Organism: Triticum dicoccoides; assembly: GCF_002162155.2. Taxonomy (NCBI): domain Eukaryota; kingdom Viridiplantae; phylum Streptophyta; class Magnoliopsida; order Poales; family Poaceae; genus Triticum; species Triticum dicoccoides. Next base: position 214,827,596 of record NC_041391.1, read on the forward strand.
TGATTTGTTAGTATGCTTCAAGTATTATTGTTTTTATGTCAATATTAAACATTTGTTTTGAATCTTATGGATCTAAACATTCATGCCACAATAAAGAATATTACATGGATAAATATGTTAGGTAGCATTCCACATCAATTTTTTTGTTTTAATCATTTACCTACTCGAGGACGAGTAGGAATTAAGCTTGGGGATGCTTGATACGTGTCCAACATATCTATAATTTTTTACTATTCCATGGTATTATATTATAAATCTTGGATGATTTATATTCATTTATATGCTATTTTATATTATTTTTGGGACTAACCTATTAACCTAGAGCCCAGTGCAAGTTTTTGTTTTTTCCTTGTTTTTGAGTTTCGCAGAAAAGGAGTATCAAACGGAGTCCAAACGGGCTAAAAATTTACGGTGATTTTTATGGACCAGAAGAAGCCCCCGAAGAAAAAGAGTTAGGCTAGAAGAGCCACTGGGCGTCCACAAGGGTGGAGGGTACCCCCTAGCCCCCTAGGGGCGCCCTCTGGTCTTGTGGGCTCCTCGTGGACCCCCCCTGACTTGTTCTCGACGCCAAAAATTCCTATAAATATAGGAACCCCCAGAAATAAACCTAGTTCAGGAGTTCTGCCGCCGCAAGCCTCTATAGCCACGAAAAACCAATGGAGAGCCTGTTCCAGCACCCTACCGTACGGGGAATCCTTCACCAGTGGCCATATTCATCATCCCGACGCTCTCCATGACAAGGAGGGAGTAGTTCACCGTTGGGGCTGAGGGTATGTACCAGTAGCTATGTGTTTGATTGCTCTGTCTCGTGTTCTTGATTTGGCATGATCTTGATGTACCGTGAGCTTTGATATTATAGTTGGATCTTATGATGTTTGAGGGACTCCTGGATTAGGGGGTGTCCAGATGACCGGACTATAACCTTTGGCCGGACTCCTGGACTATGAAGATACAAGATTGAAGACTTCGTCCCATGTCCGGATGGGACTTTCCTTGGCGTGGAAGGCAAGCTTGGCGATACGGATATGTAGATCTCCTCCCATTGTAATCGACTCTGTGTGACCCTAGCCCTCTCCGGTGTCTATATAAACCGGAGGGTTCTAGTTCGTAGGACGAACAACAATCATACCATAGGCTAGCTTCTAGGGTTTAGCCTCTCTGATCTAATGGTAGATCTATTCTTGTACTACCCATATCATCAATATTAATCAAGCAGGAGTAGGGTTTTACCTCCATCGAGAGGGCCCGAACCTGGGTAAAAACATCATGTCCCTTGTCTCCTGTTACCATCCGCCTAGACGCACAGTTCGGGACCCCCTACCCGAGATCTGCCGGTTTTGACACCGACAATGTTTCTCCCCCTCTACCTTCTTGTAATGGATTGAGTTTTCCCCTTGAAGTTCTCTTATTAGATTGACTCTTTAAGGATTTGGGGACACTTGATGTATGTCTTGCATGTGCTTATCTGTGCTGACAATGGGATATTCACGTGATCTACTTGATGTATGTTTTGGTGATCAACTTTCGGCTTCTGTGACCTTGTGAACTTATGCATAGGGGTTGGTGTTGGTGTCAAAACTGGCGGATCTCGGGTAGGGGGTCCTTATCTGTGCGTCTAAGGCTAATGGTAACAGGAGGCAAGGGACACGATGTTTTACCCAGGTTCGGGCCCTCTCGATGGAGGTAAAACCCTACTTCCTGCTTGATTGATATTGATGATATGGGTGTTACAAGAGTTGATCTACCACGAGATCATAGAGGCTAAACCCTAGAAGCTAGCCTATGATGATTATGATTCTGTCCCTAAGGACTAAACCCTCCGGTTTATATAGACATCGGAGAGGGCTAGGGTTTACATGGAGTCGGTTACAAAGAAGGAAATATAATATCCTGATCGCCAAGCTTGTCTTCCACGCAAAGGAGAGTCCCATCCAGACACGGGACGAAGTCTTGAGTCTTGTATCTTCATGGTCCAACAGTCTGGCCAAAGTATATAGTTCGGCTGTCCGGATACCCCCTAATCCAGGACTCCCACAGTAGCCCCTGAACCAGGCTTCAATGACAATGAGTCCGGCACACAGTTTTGTCTTCGGCATAGCAAGGCGGGTTCCATCTCCGAATACTCCAAAGTAGATCGATGATTGTGTCTGGCTTTGCGAGATAATTTCCGCACACCTTTGTAGAGAGCATAGCACTTCATAAATCTGATCTGCTGGCAATTTTTGTACGGTGTGCTCTTACGTCGTGCTCTGGTCCAACACGAACCAGTTTTTCTTGGCCTGCCTCGATATGCATTGCGAGGCGGCTTTATTGGCACATCCTGCCAAAGCAGAGATCGTGCTTCCCCTTATCACGGGATTTTCAATCAATACGGGAGCATGCAACCCCATGACAGTTGTTGGTATGACTCCGTGTTTTTAGGCAAGTCCCGATTGGTTACGCTGAGGACGCTTGATATTCACCCCCTTTAGAAAGGGGTTGAGGCCTAACCCTCTTTTCCACCACCCTTGCGCCTTTTCGTATCTCGAGTTCTAACACCGAAAACCCAAGTTCAAGCACCCCGGATCCTCCACTATGTCCGAATCCAACCTTCAAGGCCGGTGGGTGGCCTCCTCGGTCACAGAGGAGGACATTGTGAAGCTTAGGGAGGTCAGATATCTGACCGCTGACATCAAGCACATGCTTCCTACTCCAGGGCAGGTCATCCCTACACCCGAGCCCAACGAGAGCGTCGTATTTGTTTCTCACTTCCTCCGCGGCTTGGGCTTTACCCTCGATCCATTTGTGAGAGGGCTCATGTTCTATTACGGGTTAGATTTTCACGATCTAGCTCCAGAGGCTATCCTCCATATCTCGTCATTCATCATTGTGTGCGAAGCTTTTCTCCATGTCACTCCACACTTCAGCTTATGGCTCAAGACCTTCAATGTGAAGCCGAAGATGACCGAGGGGCAACACGCAGAGTGTGGAGGTGCTGCGATAGGCAAGAATGCCAGCGCCCCATGGCCAGAGGGCTCCTTCCCAGAGGTGTCCGATCTATGGCAGCGGAATTGGTTTTACATCACGGCTCCCAGAGGCACATAGTGGGTGGCTGCCCCCGACTTCCGTTCGGGCCCTCCTTCTCAACTGGCGTCATGGACCAATATAGGACGGGATTGGGGACCTGCTAGTGATGTACCAACATTGCAGAGCCGTATCCGGGAGCTTCTTGAGAGGGACATTAGCCTTGTCAGCATAATTCAGGTAATGCTAATCCGACGGATGTTGCCATCCAAACGCCGACCTCTCCGGATGTGGGAGTTCAATCCGGAGGGTCCACGGACTATTCTGCACTTCTTCAGCCTGGCGTTCGAAGGGATGTGTAAATTATTCTTCGGACCACAAATAAAGTGTCCGGATACCATCGAGGATGCGGGCCTGAGCTGCAATCACCCAGATGCCCAAGTAAGTAGCCCAGAAACCGAACACTTCGTCTATTTTTGTCATAGTCATTATTCTGAAAATCCTCCATGGCCAGGAATGGCTCAGCAAGGCGGAGAGAATCAGGTGTCCGACGCCACTTCCCGAGGGCTCTCCAAGTCCTGCCATAGCCAAGATGCTTGGTCATGTGCTAAGTAAAGTGCCCTCAGGGAAAGACGAAGGGAAGAACAGAGAAGCAGAACTTCACACATTGCGCATCCAAACCGAGGGAATTGCTACCTCCCCAAAGGAGGATAGCTGGGGAGGGGACTCTAAGGCCTCCTCCCCTCATGGGAAGAAGAGGGCTGCCTCCGAAGACTTGGAGACGGAGGTGCCCAGACAAGGGAAGAAAGCTTCACTAGGGGGCCCTGCCCCGAAGGGCATCCTCACCGCGCTATGCCCACCAACGGGCCAGCCCTCAGCCGAGCTCTAAGTTGATCGTAAATACGAAGGTACTACTTCCTTCTCCGAGAACAATAACCAGGATCCATTCTTTGCAGTCCGGCTAGCAGCTCTTCTCGACAGAGTTCGTCTTCGGGGGATCTCCTTCCGGAGATGATGGAGAGTGAGACCCCACCAACCTCTCCGCCTATGAGGCGGGCGACCCCGAGGTGTCATCATGGAGGAGTCCAGACCTGCCGAAGCCAGAAGCTAATACTTCGGCCGCCCTGAGCTCGGAGCGTTCAGCTCCCATGAGGGGCGATAAAAAGGGTCCGGCATAATTTGGCGTCTGACCGGACACACTGACGGGCCTTCTGGAGCGAGCTGATCTCTCGGAGGAGCACCGTTCATTAATGAGCACGGTGCTCCAGAAGATTTCATTCGCCACAAGCGGGTTGAATGAAGCCTTTACGAGCTTGCTCAGAGGCTTCGAGGTATGTAATGAAAAATGCATAATTTTTGGCTGTGACGCACACGCTAGGTGTGCTCCATATGGATAGTAGCCCCTGAGACTCTGGTTGTCCGCCCTAGGCGGCAAACGGAGGATCATATTGTGTAAGTAATGATCGCCCTGTATTTATGCACATGTGTCTAAGGATCCGGTAGCCGACCGGTCCATTGAAGTTGCCAAACTAAGGAGGCAGATTGGAGCTATTTATGCCGATATCACACTGATGAACGAGTGGCTTAACGAGTCACAAGGTATGTGCTTTGCTTTCCTTATTATTTTTTGTAGGAAAAACTGAGAGGAGCGTAATGCTAATGTTATATGTTTGGACTGCAGACGGTGCTGCTGTCGTGGAAGCCCTGAGGGCGGAACCTGCCCTGGCCAAAGAACAAGTCCGTGCTAGGAATGCGGCTGCCCTGAAGGCGGCCGAAGAGTTGAGAGCCGAACAGGCTGCTCATCGCCGGAGCGAAGAAAAGATAGCCGAGATGGTTGTGGAGCTGAAAAATGCCGCCGACCGGTTTGAGCTCCTTGAAAAAGATAATAAGGCTAATGCGGCTGACCTAAAAAAGGCTCTTGATGCGGCCAAGGAGACGCGTTCCGAGATTAGGGATGCGCCGGAGGAGCTTCGACAGGCCAAGGAAATCGCGGCTAGAAACCCTTATTTGTTGCAGATGAAGTTTTTAGATCCAAAGTATGCTCCTCTTGATCGAACTGGAGTCGTACAGACGCCTATGCGGATTTGGCGAAGAGTACGACTGATGCAGCCAAGTTTTTCAAGGATCAAAAAGATGATGAAGTGGAAAAGTTGTTCTGGTCGCAGTTCAATGCTCCAATGCGCACATTGCCTTTGAGTGAGAGGATGGCTGCTCTAGCCGAGCTCCACGGGTTGTCCGGTCTTACAATGCGGTCTGTAATAGACCATCTATGGCCGAAGGGGCCTAAGCTGGACAGTTATTTTGGTTTAGTGCAACAATTCCTTGGTGCTGTACCGCGGGTCGATGCCATGAAGAGGTCAGCGTGCATAGAGGGTGCACGAATGGTTCTTGCCCGTGTTAAAGCATATTGGACAGATATGGAGGCCACCATCGTTGCGGCCTAGAATCCGGCGGGGGGCTAGGATCCGGCCGAGCACATCTTGGAGCAGGTAGCAGAAGGTGCTCGCTTAATAGAGGCTCAGTGCTCGAAAAATGTCATATTCGAGTGACAAATCGTGTCATTGTAAAGACAATGTTATTTTAATTATGGAGGCTATATTTATACTTTTCGCCTGAAAGTGTTGTTGTGCCTCCTGTGCGGTCGTTGTTGCCTTCGGAGTTGACTGGGGTGTCGATCTTTCTAGCGCTGTTATCGCTATTTTTACTGTTGCTGGACTTGGAGCAGCGTCTGCACCGTCGTTTTGGCTTTTGTCCGGGGGTTTTATCCTCCGGTTTGTCGCTGTCGTCCTCCTTAGGCGTATCCACCATGTATATATCGTATGACGAGGTGGCAGTCCAGCGCCCCATTGGTTCTGAATCGTCTCCTGCGCCGACGTCCATACCGTCGGTACCATCGGAGTCGATGTTAAGCATTTCTGATACATCATCGACAGTGGCTACGAAGTGGGTGGTGGGTGGGCAACGAATTTCTTCGTCACCTTCCTCCCCCTTGAGCCGGACATAGTTCGGCCAAGAGTCTCCTGACAAAGAGAGAGACTTTAATGAGTTCAGCATGTCGCCAAAGGGTGAGTACTGGAAGATATCCGCGGCGGTGAACTCCATTACCAGAGCCCAACCAGGTTCGGCGGGCTCGGGAGTGCGCGGACTGGAACCTACAGCTGGATACGAGTCTGGGGGTCCGGTGTCACAGGCTTCCTTGGGGGTGAAGTCTGTGTTCGGCTCCATCGCCGATGGGTGTGCGGCCTCCGGGGCGGGGTCCATCCACCCGTCCTCGGGCGACGCAATCTGCCCCGGATTTTGGTCCGGGGCTCCTGCAAGGGCGATATCTCGAGCATTGTCCGACAACAGGTCTAAGCCGTGCTCATCGTCACTGTCCGGCGCTACTGGCATAGGCCCGAATCCGTTAAAGATCAAGTCTCCGCGGACATCGGCCGTGTAGTTTAGGTTTCCGAACCTGACCTGATGGCCAGGGGCGTAGCTGTCGATCTGCTCCAGATGACCAAGCGAATTGGCCCGCAGTGCGAAGCCACCGATCACGAAGATCTGTCCGGGGAGAAAAGTCTCACCCTGGACCATGTTGTTGTTGACGATTGAAGGAGCCATCAGGCCTTGCAGCGACGACACAGAGGAACTCTCAATGAAAGCACCAATGTCGGTGTGAAAACCGGCGGATCTCGGGTAGGGGGTCCCGATCTGTGCGTCTAAGGCTAATGGTAACAGGAGGCAAGGGACACGATGTTTTACCCAGGTTTGGGCCCTCTCGATGGAGGTAAAACCCTACTTCCTGCTTGATTGATATTGATGATATGGGTGTTACAAGAGTTGATCTACCACAAGATCGTAGAGGCTAAACCCTAGAATCTAGCCTATGATGATTATGATTCTGTCCCTAAGGACTAAACCCTCCAGTTTATATAGACACCGGAGAGGGCTAGGGTTTACATGGAGTCGGTTACAAAGAAGGAAATATAATATCCTGATCGCCAAGCTTGTCTTCCACGCAAAGGAGAGTCCCATCCGGACACGGGACGAAGTCTTGAGTCTTGTATCTTCACGGTCCAACAGTCCGGCCAAAGTATATAGTCCGACTGTTCGGATACCCCCTAATCCATGACTCCCTCAATTTGCACATGTTTTCGTCTTGACTCTCTGGTAGAAAATTTGGGGCACTCTTTGAAGTTCTTTGTGTTGGTTTGAATAGATGAATCTGAGATTGTGTGATGCATATCATATAATCAAACCCACGGATACTTGTGGTGACATTGGAGTATCTAGGTGACATTAGGGTTTTGGTTGATGTGTATCTTAACGTGTTATTTTAGTACGAACTCTAGGGTTGTTTGTGACACTTACAGGAATAGCCCAATAGATCGATTAGAAAGAATAAGTTTGAGGTGGTTTCGTACCCTACAACAATCTCTTCATTTACTCTCCACTACTAGTGACTTTGGAGTGACTCTTTGTTGCATGTTGAGGGATTGTCATATGATCTAATTATGTTATCATTGTTGAGAGAACTTGCACTAGTGAAAGTATGAACCCTAGGCCTTGTTTCTAAGCATTGCAATACCGTTTTTGCTCACTTTGTTACTAGTTACCTTGCTGTTTTTATTTTTTCATATTACAAAAACCTATGTCTACCATCCATATTACACTTGTATCACCATCTCTTCGCCGAACTAGTGCACCTATACAATTTACCATTGTATTGGGTGTGTTGGGGACAGAAGAGACTCTTTGTTATTTGGTTGCAGGGTTGTTTGAGAGAGACTATCTTCATCCTACGCCTCCCACATATTGATAAACCTTAGGTCATCCACTTCAGGGAAAATTGCTACTGTCCTACAAAACTCTGCACTTGGAGGCCCAACAACGTCTACAAAAAGAAGGTTGCGTAGTAGACATCACGACCCACCAGGTCCACTCCCGAACACAAGCAAGCGCATCTTTACTACTCAGATGCACCCCTCGATTTTTTACTCTAATTCACCCTGCTGATATCTGGGACCCACATCGTTGTTAACATATAGTCAATTAACGACAGAATTGCACAACGTTTTTTTAGGATTTGTTCAGAGGAGCAGGCTATAAACTGGGTTGTGCGATCTCTGTGGCCCGTCTAACAACATGAATAGCCCAACAACTTTTCTTTGGAAAAATAGGTAGCCCATTATTTCTTTTTGAAGAATACCCAAGCTAGGCATATTTGTTTTATCCGACTTACTGGGCTGGAAATATTTTAAGACGAGGAGGGATGCATTCCGGCCTGGCCAGAGAGTATGGGCAGTAATGTTAAAAGCAATATGAAAGGGGTTGCAAATTCCAAAAAATATGTAGCAAATGGGCAATTAATTTTGTTTTTTGTTTTTATTCTTCACTAATATTTTATAATTCATTGGATTTTAACATAATATAGTATTACTTTATTTCAAATTTGTTTTAGTATTTCTACTAATTTTTGGATTAAAAATATTTTGTTCCCTAGCAAAAATTAGCGAATTTTTAAAATGTTGCATATTTTTAGTTCAAATTTTTAACCTTGGTACTGACCAAAAAATGGGCAGCAATTCTAAAAATGGAAAATCGACTGCAATAAATTCCATATGAATTAGCAAATGGGCTCTAAATTATAAAAAATAATAGCAAATGGGCTGTACACGCCACAAATTTCGAGGCTGGCTTGTTTACGCAAGGCTTTGTCAACTTATAGTCAACAAATGATTCTAGCAGCAGTGACTATTGGATGTCCATCCAACGGCCGACGTGCTTCTTCAATCTCTGATCTTCCTGCTCCAACCGCCTAAACCAGCATCGGCGGGACTGCGTGGTCCCTCCTCTTGTGGCCGGTTGTGATGTCGCACAGGCTTCACCGGCCCACCCTACTCCTTCCGCTGGCCTGGCCATCCCTCTACCCACCTGTGATACGTCTCCAACGTATCTACTTTTCCTAATGCTTTTCCTCTTGTTTTGGACTCTAATTTGCACAATTTGAATGAAACTAACCCCGGACTGACGTTGTTTTCAGCAGAACTACCATGGTGTTGTCTTTGTGCAGAAATAAAAGTTCTCGGAATGGAACGAAACGTTGCAAGGACTTTTTATACAATAAAACAGAATTTCTGGAGCCAAGAGCCACCTGAGGGGGGCACCTGGGTGGGCACAACCCACTAGAGTGCGCCTGCCCCCCAGGCGCGCCCGCATGGGTTGTCCCCACCTGGTGGCCCCGCAGACCCTGAAACTGACGCTATAAAATCACATATTTCCAGAAAAAGCAGAGGGAAAAAATTATCATGTTCCACGATACGGAGCCTCCCTCACCTCCTGTTCTTCATCGGGAGGCCAGATCTGGAGTCCGTTTGGGGCTCCGGAGAGGGGGATCTTCATCCTTTGTCATCACCAACCCTTCTACATCGCCAATTCCATGATGCTCCCCACTGAAAGTGAGTAATTCCTTTGTTGGCTCGCTGATCGGTGAGGAGTTGGATGATATTCATCATGTAATCTAGTTAGTTTTGTTAGGGCTTGATCCCTAGTATCCACTATTTTCTGAGATTGATGTTGCTATGACTTCGCCATGCTTAGTGCTTGTCACTTTGGGCCCGGGTGCCCTGATTTCAGATCTGAACCGTTTATGTTATCACCATTATATCCATGTTCTAGATCCGATCTTGCAAGTTATAGTCACCTACTACGTGTTATGATCCGGCAAGCCCGGAGTGACAATAATCGCGACCACTCCCGGTGATGACCGTGAGGAGTTCATGTATTCATCGTGGGTTAATGCTTTGTTCCGGTTCTCTATTAAAATGTCACATCCCTAGTTCTGGTCTGTGTAGTGCTAGCATCTGATGTTGCATCATGTTTAAATCTCCCAGAAAGTTGAAATGGGGATGACAGAACCCCCAACACCCCCCTTAAACCAACTAGGGTTTACTAAAATCTTTCTCAATGAACCTGAAATGCCCTTCTAAAATGTTCATCATCTTTGCCTTGGTCTAGAACCTCTGACAAAAATGGTGCATACTTTTCTAGGACAACAGAGGGTCGCTGAATTAAATCATAGAGTATTTGCATTTGGGAATTTAAATGCTATAAAATATTTTAAATGCTCAAATAATCACAAACTGAAATGTTTGTTGTTGGAAATATTCCAAACAGTGGCATTGAACAGTTTCATGATTTTTGAAAATGCCCTGGCATTTTTAATAAAGCCAAAACAATTACAGAAAATAGAAAATAGAAAGAATTAGGGAAACATAAAAAGGAAAAAGACCTACCTGGGCCGTCTTACCTGTTGCCGGCCCACCCTAGCAGCAGCCCAGCCCACCAGAGCCTCCAAGTTGTCTTCAACCTCAGGCAGCTGCGTAGCAACAGCGCATCGACCGCCCACGTCTCCTTGCCACCTACTGCTTCTCCCTCGCGCCTGGAGATGCCCAGAGACCCCCCTGACCTCTCTCTCTCCCAGTACCTCTCCCCCTCCTCTGGCTCTCTCCCTCGCACCACCCGAGCACCACCGTCACTGGCGCTCGCCGTTGCCACGATCACAGCCACTGCCTCACCTCCCCAAGCTGTCCACAAGCTCCGCCTCAACTCCTCTCCCTCCTCGACAAGCCAGGTGATGCCAGAAGCCCCGTAGTGCCGTCCTCGACATCATCTTCAACCTCAGGAGCCACTGATCACCCTCGCTGATTCATCATCCTCAACACGCCCCTGGCTACCCTGAGCATCGCTTCGTGATCTACATGAGCCCTGCCATCTTTCCCCTCTCTTCTCGCTGCCGAACGCGTCCCCTAGCTGTGTTTTCCCACGGAGCTGAAAGCTTCTGCCTGCCGGCCATGCCACGGTCATCGCCGCAGCCGCTCAGGTTCGAAGACGAGCGCGTTTCCGTGCTCAGTAAAGCTCCAGGAGCACGTAGAGGCCACTTGTTGCTCCTGCCGTGCACCATAGCGATGTTTGCATCATCGCCCGAACTTCGGCCGCCGTCATGAGCCTGATTCCGGCGAGCTCGGCTGACCTCAGCCCCTCCTGTTTGCGTAGATGGATGCGGCCAAGCACCCGCAACGTGTACATGCCCTCCGCCATGCGAATGGTCGCCGGAATAGAAACTCCGATGAGCCACCGTCGTCCTGTAAGGTCGTCGATGACTTTATCCGGCGACGCCGACGTGGCGTGATTAGATTAGGTCTAATCCACCCACTAATTACCACCACAGTCATTGACAGTGGACCCCACCACGTTAATTAACCATGGGGTAAACCCCTGTTTAGCTTTAACCTAACCATAGTGGCCCCACGCGTCAGCTTTGACCAAGCTGACATGGCCGTTGACTGGGCCCACACGTCACCGACTCTAGCCAGCACCGTGACACTGACCAGTGGGACCCACTGGTCATGTTTGACCCAGGGCAACCCTGTTGACCCTGCTAATGTCACTGATAACCCACAAGTATAGGGGATCGTAACAGCTTTCGAGGGCGAAGTACAACCCAAATTTATTGATTCGACACAAGGGGAGCCAAAGAATATTCTTGAGTATTAGCAGTTGAGTTGTGAATTCAACCACACCTGGATAACTTAGTATCTGCAGCAAAGTGTTTAGTAGCAAAAGTGGTATGATAGTAATGGTAACAGTAGCAACATAAGAGGTAAATGTTTTTGGGTTATTTGTAGTAGTTGTAACAGTAGCAACGGAAAAGTAAATAAGCGAAGAACAATATGTGAAAAGCTCGTAGGCAATGGATAATTATGCCGGATGCGATTCCTCATGCAAAAGTTATAACATAGCGTGATATAGAACTAGCTCCAATTCATCAATGTAATGTAGGCATGTATTCCATAAATAGTCACACGTGCTTATAGAAAAGAACTTGCATGACATCTTTTGTCCTACCCTCCTGTGGCAGCGGGGTCCTAATGGAAACTAAGGGATATTAAGGCCTCCTTTTAATAGAGAACCAGACCAAAGCATTAACACATAGTGAATACATGAACTCCTCAAACTACGGTCATCACCGAGAAGTATCCCGATTATTGTCACTTCGGGGTTGTCGAATCATAACACATAATAGGTGACTATAGACTTGCAAGATAGGATCAAGAACACACATATATTCATGAAAACATAATAGGTTCAGATCTGAAATCATGGCACTCGGGCCCTAGTGACAAGCATTAAGCATAGCAAAGTCATAGCAACATAAATCTCAGAACATAGTGGATACTAGGGATCAAACCCTAACAAAACTAACTTGATTACATGGTAAATCTCATCCAACCCATCACCGTCCAGCAAGCCTACGACGGAATTACTCACGCACGGCAGTGAGCATCATGAAATTGGTGATGGAGGATGGTTGATGATGACGACGGCGATGAATCCCCCTCTCCGGAGCCCCGGACGGACTCCAGATCAGCCCTCCCGAGAGAGATTAGGGCTTGGCGGCGGCTCCGTGTTGTGAAACGCGATGAAACTTTCTCCTTAATTTTTTCCCCCGAGACGGTAAATATGGAGTTGGAGTTGAGGTCGGAGGAGGTCCGGGAGGCTCACGAGATAGGAGGGCGCTTCCTAGGGGGGGCGCCCCCTGTCTCGTGGATAACCCGTGGGCCCCCTAACCTTGATTCTTTCACCAAAAATTCTTATTAATTCCGAAAAGTGCCTCCATGGATTTCCAGGACATTCCGAGAACTTTTCTTTTCTACACATAAAACAACATCATAGTAGTGTTGCTGAAAACATCGTCAGTCCGGGTTAGTTTCATTCAAATCATGCAAGTTAGAGTCCAAAACAAGGGCAAAAGTGTTTGGAAAAGTAGATACGTTAGAGACGTATCAACTCCCCCAAGCTTAATCCTTTGCTTGTCCTCAAGCAATTCAGTTGATAAACTGAAAGTGATAAAGAAAAAACTTTTACAAACTCTGTTTTCTCTTGTTGTTGTAAACATGAAAAGCCAGCATTCAAGTTTCAGCAAATATTATGAACTAACCATACTCACAATAACACATAGGTCTCACAATTACTCATATCAATAGCATAATCAGCTAGCGAGTCATAATAATAAAACTCGGATGACAACACTTTCTCAAAATAATCATAACATGATATAACAAAATGGTATCTCGTTAGCCCTTTTTGAGACCGCAAAACATAAATGCAGAGCACCTTTAAAGATCAAGGACTAACTAAACATTGTAATTCATGGTAAAAGAGATCCAGTCAAGTCATACCCAATATAAACCAATAATAATGAATGCAAATGACAGTGTGCTCTCTAGAGGGTGCTTTTAATAAGAAGGGTGACGACTCAACATAAAAAGTAAATAGATAGGCCCTTTGTAGAGGGAGGCACGGATTTGTAGAGGTGCTAGAGCTCGATTTTAAAATAGAGATTGAATAACATTTTGAGCGGCATACTTTCACTCTCAACGCAACAACTATGAGATGGCTGTATCTTCCATACTACATGCATTATAGGCAGTTCCCAAACAGAATGGTAAAGGTTTATACTCCCCCAACCACCAACAAGCATCAATCCATGGCTTGCTCGAAACAACGAGTGCCTCCAACATACGACAGCCCTGGGGGAGTTTTGTTTAATTATTTTGATTTGCTTTGATCTTTTTGGATCATGGGACTGGGCATCCCGGTTACCGGCCCTTTCTCGTGAATGAGGAGCGGAGTCCACTCCTCTTGAGAATAACCCACCTAGCATGGAAGATATATGCAGCCCTAGTTGTAACATGAGCTGCTCAAGCATACAAAACAGAATTTCATTTGAAGGTTTGGAGTTTGGCACATACAAATTTACTTGGAACAGGAGGTAGATACCGCATATAGGAAGGTATAGTGGACTCATATGGAAAAACTTTGGGGTTTAAGGAGTTTGGATGCACAAGAAGTATTCCCGCTTAGTACAGGTGAAGGCTAGCAAAAGACTGGGAAGCGGCCAACTGAGAGAGCGACAACAGTCGTAAGCATGCATTAAAATTAATTCACACCGGATACAAGCATGAGTAGGATATAATCCACCATGAACAAAAATATCGTGAAGGCTATGTTGATTTTATTCAACTACATGCGTGAACATGTTCCAAGTCGAGTCACTCAATTCATTTAAAGGAGGATACCATCCCATCATACCACATAATAATCATTATAATAGCATGTTGGCACGCAAGGTAAACCATTATAACTCATAGCTAATCAAGCATGGCACAAGCAACTATAATCTCTAAATGTCATTGCAAATATGTTTACTTCATAATAGCTGACTCAGGAATGATGAATCATCATATTTACAAAAACAAGAGAGGTCGAGTTCATACCAGCTTTTCTCATCCCAATAAGTCCATCATATATCATCATTATTTCCTTTCATTCGCATGACCGAACGATGTGTATAATAATAAGAGTGCACGTAAATTGGACTAAGCTGGAATCTGCAAGCATTCAACTCAAGAGAGAAGACAAGTAATATGGGCTCTAAATATAAATAATCAATCATGCATATGAGAGCCACTAAGCATTTTCAATATGGTCTTCTCGACCCCCAAAAGAAAGAAAAGAAAATAAAACTATTTACACGGGAAAGCTCCCAACAAGTAAAATAAGAACGATAAATCTTTTTGGGTTTTCATTTTAATTCCTACTACAAGCAAGGAAATTAAACTAACTAATTTTTTTGGTTTTTCTTAAGGTTTAACAAACACATCAAAAGAAAACTAGAAAAAGAAATTTAAACTAACATGGATAATACAATGAAGGAGTATGAGCACCGATGACTAGTGTGTGAACGTGAATGTAAAGTCAGTGAGAAATACGTACTCCCCCAAGCTTAGGATTTTGGCCTAAGTTGGTCAAATACCAAGGACCGCCTGGCTGATATCCATAAGTGAAACTGGGGTAGTACTGAGATGCAGAAGCGACCGCCTCCTGAGCAGCAGCGTGTTGGCGAGCTGCCTCCATTCCCCTCTCATATTCAGTGGCTTCTTCCCTGGTGACAACATATCTTCCTTTTGCCTGATAATCAAAAAGGTAGGGAGCAGGAAGAGTAACAGGGACGACATTGCGTCTGTCATAGATTAGTCGATAATGGAGGAATTGTTCATTCCTCTCAAGAAATTGATGATCAAACATAGCTTCTTTATCTAAATGAACAGGAGGTACAATCATACCCCCCTCTCGTGGAGCTATATTAAGAAAATTTGCCACATGGGTTGCATAAATTCCTCCGAAGAAATTTCCCCTTTTACTATTATTATGCAACCTACGTGCAACTACTGCCCCCAAGTTATAACCTCTATAACCTGACACAGCACTCTTGAGGACACAAAGATCAGGGGCACACATGTGACATACTTCGTCCTTAGCGTTAATGCATTTATCAATAAAGAGAGCAATGTAATGTATAGCAGGAAAATGAATGCTCCCTATGGTAGCTTGTGTTATGTCCCTAGATTCTCCCACAGTAATACTAGCAAGAAAATTTCTAACTTAAGATTTGGGAGGATCATTAATATTACCCCACTGCGGGAGTTTGCAAGCAGTTGTAAAATCCTCTAAATCCATGGTATAAGATGTATCATTAATATCAAACATAACACTAGGAGAATTACGCGAAGAAATATATTCGAACCTCCGCACAAAGGAATCAGTCAATTGGTAATATTGAGGACACTTATCTTGTAAGAAGTCCTCCAGCTCGGCATTACGCACATAAGCGTCAAATTCCTCCTTGAAGCCTGCTTCGACCATAAAATCATCGGATGGCCACTCGCAAGCCCATACATTTGCGTCCCTTGGCAAATTAATATCTTGTTCACGTATAGCAACCCTGGGCCCTTTCTTTGCCGAGGAACCACCTTGGTACATTCTTCTAAGGATATTTCTTTTTCTGAAAATTTCTGAAATTTTGGTAACTTCAAAATAAAAGTGGATAAAACTAAACAAGTATGACAGCAACTACTCCTACAAGTGCCTAGAACCTATATCATGCATCGGAATTGCTTGGGACCTCAAAATTTTAACATGCAAGCTCAAGAACATGGTCACCTATGCAGCAAAATTTGCAATGAATAAAGCACTAGAACAAAAACTAATTGGACCAACGGAGGAGTCACATATCAAGCAACAATCTCCCAAAGCAGTTTTGCAAATGGAGCTTTGAGCTAAGAGATCGAAAATCGCAGCAAAACGAGCTAGAACTCGGGCTTGAGCTGGATGGGGATTTTTTTGGGTAGAAGATGAAGTGTGTGGGTGCTGGCATAAGTGGAGGGGAGTCACCAGGGGCCCATGAGACAGGGGGGCGCGCCCTACAGGGGGGCGCGCCCTCCTCTCTCGTGGCCTGGTGCTTGGCCCTCCTGCAGTGTTTTTAGTGCCTAAAATCCTCAAATATTCCAGAAAAAATCATACTAAATTTGCAGGGCATTTGGAGCACTTTTATTTTCGGACTATTTTTCAATGCATGGATAAATCAGAAAACAGACAGATAATACTATTTTTGCTTTATTTATTCTAAATAACAGAAAGTAAAAAGAGGGTATAGAAGGTTGTGCCTTCTAGTTTCATCCATCTCGTGATCATCAAAATGAATCCACTAACAAGGTTGATCAAGTCTTGTTAACAAACTCATCCCGAATAACACGTGTCGGTGTCAAAACCAGCGGATCTCGGGCAGGGGGTCCCGAACTGTGCGTCTAGGCGGATGGTAACAGGAGATAAGGGACATGATGTTTTACCCAGGTTTGGGCCCTCTTGATGGAGGTAAAACCCTACGTCTTGCTTGATTAATATTGATGATGTGTGTTACAAGAGTAGATCTACCACGAGATCAAGGAGGCTAAACCCTAGAAGCTAGCCTATGGTATGATTGTTGTTCGTCCTACGGACTAAAGCCATCCGGTTTATATAGACACCGGAGAGGGCTAGGGTTACACAGAGTCAGTTACAATGGTAGGAGATCTACATATCCGTATCGCCAAGCTTGCCTTCCACGCCAAGGAAAGTCCCATCCGGACACGGGACGAAGTCTTCAATCTTGTAACTTCATAGTCTTGGAGTCTGGCCAATGATGATAGTTCGGCTATCCGGACACCCCCTAGTCCAGGACTCCCTCAGTAGCCCCCGAACCAGGCTTCAATGACGACGAGTCCGTTGCGTATGTTGTCTTTGGCGTTTGCAAGGCGGGTTCTCCTTCGTGCTCCATGTGTTTTCCGGATAGTGTCCGGTTGCTTCATAAATGCTGCGCTCCTTGGCTTCTACGTTCAATAATGGCCTTCTTCCATGTGTCGTACGAATGCGAAAAGCCAGGGTATTCTTACGTTTTGCCCCCCTGGCTGTGCGGATAAGCTGCCTATAAGAGAGGCGAGGATCCAGATCCAAATCACACCACCCTCCTTCCGCAAGTACTCATCGAGGCACATCTGACAAAAAATCCATTCCAACATGGACAGTTGACGCGGCTCCTCTTCTCGCGCTCCCAGTCCTAAGCCAGGAGATTAGAGGAGATGCTCAGTCCCGCATAGCGAGTTAGTGGCGCTCCAAACAGAGGGATACCTTCCCCCGGCCTTTATGGTTCCGGTTCGAGCCGGACTGGCCACCTACAAGGGCGGGAAGCAGGCGGAGAACGTCCCCAATCCCTCCAAAGTCGAGCGAGTATGCTTCGTCTCATACTTGATAAGGGGACTCGGATTTCCTATACATCCATTTCTCCGGGGGCTCCTGGAGTTCTATGGACTCCAACTTCACCACCTCACGCCTGCCTCTATTTTGCACATCGCGGGCTTTGTAGATCTTTGCAAGCTGTTCTTGGGCATCGAGCCCCATTTTGCACTGTCGAAGAGGCTGTTTTGCCTCGTACCCCGTTCTCACAAGGGGTCGATATATCAAGTGAGCGGAGCCGAAATATGGTGCATCGCCGGGACCGGATATCTATCCGAAACTCCAAAGAAGGCGTCCGAAGACTGGCCTTCGGAGTGGTCCTATATGGAAGACGCCCCGCTGCCGGATCCAGTTCGGATCGGCCTCCCAGAGTTTAGCAACGCTCCTCTGAAGAAACGCCTGAGTTGGCGCCCGCGGAGCCCTCAACGGGAAGAGGATAGGAGCGTCCACTATCTGATGGGTTGGGTACGGCTACTAGCCCATTCCGGACTAACCATGATTGGAGTCATGGCCACATGCATTATGCGAGGGGTGCAGCCGCTCCAATATAGGGGCCACCCCATGTGGGATTTTAACGGGGAGAATGACGCCACCCGTCTTGGCCGCACGGGACCGGGATCAGCCGCCGATCTGGCGAAGATCCTGTCCGGCTTGTACAAGGGGGAGGAGGAGGACTTCCTCCGCACGAGTTCATTGAATGGATTCTCCATGAATAACCCTCGAAGCTGGGTAAGCGGACGCTTAAATATCTGATCCGCGTTTTCAAAGATAAGTGTTTTACCTTATGGTTTCGACGCATGAACTGCGCTAGGATGTGGAGGGCATAAAAGCCCGACTCCACAACCCGAGGATCCGGGAAGATCCCTTGACCCGGCCTCCGAAGAGGATCCGGACATTAAGGTGGATTTGATTGACGGGGTGTTCCACCAGCTCAGCATAGATAATGCTTTAGTCGCCATTACGGCTGACTACCCCGGTTTGTGTCCGGCTTCCCAGGTGAGTACGACCGAAGTCCTGACACCGTTACTTTTTTAATGCTTATTTCTGACCACCGTGCATCAATGGTGCTTGACGGGAGGTGCCTTTACGGCAGGAAGTCGAGCCCGCGGCGACTGACCAAACGAGGTCAGTGCGGCCTAGCAGGCGGAAGAGGAGTGCGGCGCGAATCGAAACATCACCGCAAAGGTATGGTGCACCATTGTCCTTTAAGGGAAAGACTCCTGGGAGGCATATTAATGCTCATGATTCTTCCAGGAGAAAAAGCGCTCACCGAACTGAGTCCGGAGAGGGTGCCCATCAAGCCTCCGCCAGCCAGGCTCCAACGCCTGGTCCGGAGGGGGAGGCGAGTGCAAGGCGCGAGCTGGATGCTCCTCCAACGGAGGATGCCGACAGGTTGTCCGCCACCAGGTCTGAGGTGGAGAGGGCCATGAATCACAGGCACCGTCGGACAGTTCTTCGTGATGCGTGTTTCTCCCCTGAGGCGTTAAATGCCTTTAATGCGGGAGACGCGCACCTCCGTGCTGCTCAAGATGGTTTAACCAGAGCCACGGAGCAGTATGTAAAGGACATACGGGTAAGGAATTTTAATGGCTATATATGCCAGTAGCGCTCGAGACTTAAAATAGTTAAACTAACTGATTTAAGGATCATTTGTTATGCAGGATCTTACTGAGAAGAATACCCACCTGTCCCAGGAGCTTAAAGAGTGCAAGGCCCAACTTGAGGCCGCACTAGGCGCTGCCGTGGGAGCCACGGAGACCCCCGCTGGTAATTCATATTTTGAAAAGAGTAGTAGTTTATGAAGTGCGGCGTGTGTGTATAGTCTGACAATAGTATTGCAGAGGGTGTCGGACTAGATCCGAACAAGCAACAGCTACTGCGCCAGTTGAAGGCCGGCGAGAGGGTGCTTATGAAGGTGCAGCAGGAGAGGAACAAGCTCCAAGATGCCCACACCCAGCTTGGAGAAGAGCTAAAAGGTGTTCGGGCCCAGCTGTCTAGCTCCTTGAAGGAGAATCAGCGGCTTCGTCGCGGCATCTATAGTAAGTGCTTGAGCAAACTCTTTTGAAAATAAGAGTTCGGCGAGGAGGTCGGTTGGCAGAAATATGTCTGTAGGTGTGCTCGCAGGTCGCCCTATGGAGGAAATGCCCGGTTCAACGGGTGACCAACTTCCCGAGCTGGTGCAACTGCTTGAACGTGTTCGGCAGGCGATGAGTGGCATCGTTCAGGCCTTATGGCCTTCCGTCTCCCTACCTAAGGGCCTTGGAGGGCTTGCTGAGAAGCTTCAGGGAGTACGGTGACGTCTCCATTTGTGGAAGATATCGGCCTGCCGTCAAGGCGCCAGGAAGGCCTAGGCCATGCTGAAGACGCGGTACCCGAAGGCTGACCCAAACTGCATGGCCGAGGTCGGACCTGTGGGGCCTGATGGGAAGGAGATCCCTGTGAGCTTGATGTACGGCCAAGTAGAGCTGGCCGTGAAATATTCCCAACAGGACTCTAAATTAGACAGCTTGTTAGATGGGATTGAAGAGGAGTACAATCAGTCAGTTTGACGATGTAATTTTAAAATGACATGTAAAATGCCTTCTAGCCGGATTGTAGATCGTTTGCCTTTGCGGACCTTTTCGCTTCAACCTCGGGATCCAACAGTCCGGAGTGTGTCCGGATACCCTGACGGTTATAAAAGAACCGGGGCATGCATGGAGACAAGGCGTAGGGGTCATAATTGCTTTATCAGACAAGTGCCCAACTAGCTATGTTATATTACATGGTTAGTAAGAAACATCTTCCAGGGAAAATAGTTCCGTTAAGGGTTCCTTTCCCTGGGAGGCATGCCCTAAAGTGCATGTCCGGACTGCGAAAAAAGCAGAAAAAGCATCTGGGGGCAGATAAATAAGTAAGTAATAGATCATCTTTCAGGTCACCGACCGAATATTCCCTTAAGAACGCTAGCCTTCGGCTTCACCCAGTCTGAGGTACACATCCGGCTGACCCGGCAGTAACAATCGCAGAGGTGCTCCCTTTACCTCCTAGCCGAACAATCGGGAACGTAGGGGTAAGCACAGGAGCCAGGCAACCCGGCTTGGCCAAAACTTAAGTCATATCGATGCATATAATGGTGATCAAAAGGTACATGCGGAAGTGTGACACATGTGGTGGGCATGAAGCCCATATAAATAAGCTTCTGTTAAAGAAGCCCCCAGGTATAACGAGTGCGAGTAGCACATCGAGTGAGTGCAAACAGAGTGCAGATCAGCCCTAAGAGGTTTGTGCTGAAGAAAGGGGAGGAGAAAGGAGGGAAAACAAAGACAACGAAAAAATATGAAAGGTGGACGGGGGAAGGAGACGAACCCTGAGTCCGGCGCTAGGCGTAAAATCTTCGGAGACGGGCTGCGTTCCATGGGTTTGGCTCGAGTCGGTTGTCAGATGCGTTGCATAGACGGTATGCACTGCCGGTAAGGACTTGGTCAATTATGAAGGGACCTTCCCATTTGGGCTTAAGTTTGTCCTTTTTCTTGTCCGGTAGGTGTAGAACTAGCTCGCCAACATTGTAAGTTTTGGCCCGTACTTCTCTGCTTTGATATCTTCGAGCCTGCTGTTGATAGAATGCGGAACGGGATTTTGCCACGTCGCGCTCCTCCTCTAAATCGTCCAAACTGTCCTGCCGATCTAACTCGGCTTCTCTTTCCTCGTACATGCGCACGCGAGGTGAGTCATGAATTATGTCGCAGGGCAAAACTGCCTCAGCGCCGTATACCATAAAAAATGGTGTGAATCCGGTTGTGCAGTTCGGCGTGGTCCGTAGCCCCCAGAGTACGGAGTCGAGCTCCTCTACCCAGTGCGTGTTAGATTCCGTGAGGGACCGCACTAATCTGGGTTTGATGCCGCTCATGATTAGACCATTTGCTCGTTCCACTTGACCGTTAGTTTGAGGGTGGTAGACCGAAGCGTAGTCGAGCTTGATGCCCATGTTTTTGCGCCAAAGTTTAACCTCGTCGGCCGTGAAATTCATGCCGTTATCAGTGATGATGCTATGGGGGACGCCAAAACGGTGTACTACCCCGGATATGAAGTCTATCACAGGTCCGGATTCTGCCGTTTTAACCGGCTTGGCCTCTATCCATTTGGTGAATTTGTACACCATGACCAATAAGTATTTGTGCTTGTGGGTTCCCCCTTTAAGGGGTCCAACCATGTCAAGCCCCCATACCGCGAACGGCCAGGTGATGGGTATGGTTTTGAGGGCGATGGGTGGCATGTGGCTCTGATTAGCAAAGAGCTGGCAGCCAACGCATCATTGGACTAAGTCCTGAGTGTCTGCCCGGGCTGTCGGCCACTAAAATCCTGTACGGAAGGCCTTGCCTACAAGGGCCCGGGCTGCAGCGTGGTGCCCGCCGAGTCCGGTGTGAATTTCAGCCAGGAGATTTCGCCCTTCCTCTTCGGAGATACACCTTTGAAGGACTCCGGTTGTGCATTTCTTATAAAGTTCTCCCTCATGGACCTTGTAGGCTTTAGATCGCCGAACTATGCAGCGGGCCTCATTTTGGTCTTCGGGAAGTTCCTGCCTAATTAGCTAGGCTAGAAATGGTTCCACCCATGGGGCAATTACTGCCATTATTTCGTGGGCTGAAGGTGTTATATCATTGGCCGAGCCACCGATTGTGTCAGAATGTTCTGTGTCGGGTGGTGCAAAATGTTCCGGGTTGTTATTTCCGGACTCCCCTTCCCATAATAAGGATGGCTTAAAGAGCCGTTCCAGGAAGATGTTTGGAGGGACGACGTCGCGTTTTGCGCCAATACGTGCCAACACGTCTGCTGTCTGGTTATTATCCCGGGCTACGTGGTGGAATTCGAGTCCCTCGAACCGGGCTGACATTTTTAGCACAACGTTACGGTAGGCTGCCATTTTCGGATCCTTGGCGTCAAAGTCTCCATTTATTTGGGATATTGCGAGGTTTGAATCCCCACGCACCTCTAGGCGTTGAATACCCATGGAGATTGCCATCCGGAGGCCATGTAGAAGGGCCTCGTATTCGGCTGCATTGTTGGAGTCCATGTACATTATTTGAAGTACGTATTGGACTGTGTCTCCGGTTGGGGACGTCAGGACGACGCCAGCCCCCAAGCCCGCCAACATTTTGGAGCCGTCTAAATGCATGATCCAATTGGAGTATGCGTCGTACTCTTTAGGGAGTTCAGCTTCGGTCCATTCGGCGACGAAGTCAGCCAGGACTTGCGACTTTATAGCTCGCCGTGGTTTGTAGGTTATGTCAAATGGTAAGAGCTCGATGGCCCATTTTGCAATCCTGCCCATTGCGTCGCGATTGTTTATAATATCATTGAGAGGTACTTCGGAGGCCACTGTTGTGGAACACTCTTGAAAGTAGTGTCGCAGCTTCCGGGATGCCATGAACACCGCATACGCTATCTTTTGATAATGTGGGTACCAGGACTTGCATGGAGTCAAGACAGTGGATACGTAGTACACTGGTTTTTGAAGAGGGAATTTGTGCCCTTCTGTTTCTCGTTCGACGACGAGTACCGCGCTGACAACTTGATGTGTTGCTACGATATATAATAGCATTGGTTCGTCCAGGTTGGGCACGGCCAGGACCGGATTTGTTGCCAATACGGCTTTAATTTCTTCGAGTCCGGTCGTGGCAGCATCCGTCCATTCGAAATGTTTGGTGCGCCGGAGGAGGCGATAGAGGGGCAGTGCCTTTTCTCCCAAACGGCAGATGAAGCGGCTTAGAGCCGCCACGCATTCGGTTAGCTTTTGTATTTGCTTGAGGTCTTTTGGGATATCCAATTGTGACAGAGCTCGGATCTTGGCTGGGTTTGCTTCAATTCCTCTACCGGATACAATGAAGCCCAAGAGCTTTCCGGCTGGTACGCCGAAAACACATTTTTCCGGGTTGAGCTTAATGTCATATGCTCGGAGGTTGTCGAATGTCACCCTCAAGTCGTCTACTAGAGTTTCGACGTGTTTGGTCTTGACGACCACATCGTCTACGTATGCCTCGACTGTTTTGCCTATCTAGGTGGCCAGACATGTCTGAATCATGCGCTGATATGTTGCGCCGGCGTTTTTGAGTCCGAAGGGCATTGTGTTGAAGCAGAATGGTCAAATGGAGTAATAAATGCCGTTGCGGCCTGGTCTTTTTCCGCCATCTTGATTTGATGGTATCCAGAGTATGTGTCGAGGAAGTACAATGAATCGTGTCCTGTGGTAGCATCGATGATTTGGTCAATGCGAGGGAGAGGGAAGGGGTCCTTTGGACAGGCCTTGTTAAGGTCTTTGAAGTCGACACAAAGGCGCCAGGATTTGTCCTTTTTTGGTACCATTACCAGGTTGGCTAGCCAGTCCGGATGTTTGATATCTCTGATGAATCCGGCTTCTAAGAGTTTGGCTAGCTCCTCTCCCATTGCTTATCTTTTGGGTTCGGAAAATCGCCGAAGAGCCTGTTTGACTTGCTTGAATCCTTTTAGGATATTTAGGCTGTGCTCTGCCAGCCTGCGTGGGATTCCTGGCATGTCTGAAGGGTGCCAGGCAAAAATGTCCCAATTTTCCCAAGGAATTCTCGTAGTGTGGCTTCTACATCAGGATTTAATTGTGCCCCAATGGAGGCCGTCTTTGTGGGGTCTGTTGGATGGACCTGGAATTTGACTATTTCATCTGCTGGTTTAAAAGAGGTGGACTTGGACCTCTTATCGAGTATCACATCGTCCCTATCCACCGTGGAGCGCAGCGCAGTTAGTTCCTCTGTCGCTAAGGCTTCGGATAATGCCTCTAGGGCCAGTGCGGCTGTCTTATTTTCAGCGCGGAGTGCTGTATCTGGATCACTGGCAAGAGTGATTATTCCATAGGGTCCGGGCATTTTGAGCTTCATGTACCCGTAATGGGGTATAGCTTGGAAGATTGTGAATGCCTCTCGCCCTAACAAGGCGTGATATCCGCTGCCGAATGGAGCCACTTGGAATGTGACCTCTTCGGACTTGTAGTTGTCCGGCGAGCCGAACACTACATCTAGCATGATTTTTCCTGTGCAGCGTACTTCTCGACTAGGGATTATTCCCCTGAAGGTTGTGCTGCTTCGCTCAATGCGGCTCCAGTCAATTTCCATTTTTTGAAGGGTTTCTTCGTAGATGAGGTTTAATCCGCTGCCGCCATCCATGAGTACCTTGTTAAGACGAAAGTCGTCCACTATCGGACTGAGGACCAATGCGGCTGGTGCTCTAGCTGTTCGGAATTTAGGTTCGTCGCTGGCATTGAAGGTGATAGCCGTGTCGCTCCATGGATTTGCTGTTGCTACTTGGTAGACTTCGGCGAGGCTGCAGATTGTTCGTTTCCACATGTTATTTGATGCGAAAGTCTCGAAGACTGTTAATACCGTACTGGTACTGCTGGGCTGGCTGCCCGGGGCTAAAAAGCCTTCGCCACTTTTGGCCACCTGCCGTAGTATCCAACATGCTCGAAGGCTATGTGTTGGAGTGGTGCCCTCCGTACTATGGATTTTGCAGTGTCCGTTGAGCCATCCCTCCAGTACGGTTCCGTACCCTTTAGGGGTTTTTTGCTTTTTGGTTTTTAACCCAGGTGCTTGAGTATGACGCACTCTTTTATTTTGGACTGGGGTTGTATTCAGGGCCGGATTGTCCCAGAACCTAGTTTCGGTTTTCCAGGAACTCTCCATCGCACAGTATTTTTGTACAATGGTCGCTAGGTCGGTGAAGTGTGTAACTTCGCTACGACTGATGGCGTTTATGATTCCCTTGTCCGTGCAATTGTTGCAGAAAATTGAAATCGCGCTTTCTTCACGGTAGTCCTTTATCCTATTCATAACCAGGAGGAATCTGGCCCAGTAACGATGTACTGTTTCATCGGGCTCTTGCCCTATTTGAGATAGATCGCTTATGTTTGGGTGGGCGGGTGGAATTAAGTTCGGAACCCCGCCCGATCTAAGGCTCAAAGGCTAAGAGGCTTCCGAATTTGGAAGCTTGGTTTGTTGGATGCTTTCCAACGAATCTGGTCCGATGCCTGACACTAGGTTCAGTATTTGATTGGCGTCCGCCCCTCCGCGGGAATCCGGCATGGAGGGATCGGGAATCCGGACATAGTTGGTTTTCAACATAGAAGAAGAGTCGCCGCATTGTTCCTCTACCACAACAATGTGGTGGGTAGCCTGGGGGGAGTTAATTTCTCTCAGATCAGTTTTAAGCCCAATCTGATCGTAGTCTGTAGAGACTCCCAGGGCGGCGATGCGATCCAAGAGCTCGTTTACGGAGGAGAGCTCAATCAGATCTAACTGCTCGGCGAATTCCGAGCTGACGTGAAGATCGCTTTTGATGACCTAAGAGGTCACCGTCAGAGCGGTGGCCGAACAGGCGGTCATAAGAAAACCACCTAGCCGGATAGTTTGGCCGGCGGCCAAAGCTCCCTTGACGACGGCGCCGTCTTTAAAGACGGAAAAAGGCATCCTTCCTGATTGCGACGGCACAGAGGAACTCTCAATGAAAGCACCAATGTCGGTGTCAAAACCGGCGGATCTCGGGTAGGGGGTCCCGAACTGTGCGTCTAGGCGGATGGTAACAGGAGATAAGGGACACGATGTTTTACCCAGGTTCGGGCCCTCTTGATGGAGGTAAAAGCCTATGTCCTGCTTGATTAATATTGATGATGTGTGTTACAAGAGTAGATCTACCATGAGATCAAGGAGGCTAAACCCTAGAAGCTAGCCTATGGTATGATTGTTGTTTGTCCTACGGACTAAAGCCATCCGGTTTATATAGACACCGGAGAGGGCTAGGGTTACACAGAGTCGGTTACAATGGTAGGAGATCTACATATCTGTATCGCCAAGCTTGCCTTCCACGCCAAGGAAAGTCCCATCCGGACACAGGACGAAGTCTTCAATCTTGTATCTTCATAGTCTTGGAGTCCGGCCGATGATGATAGTTCGGCTATCCGGACACCCCCTAGTCCAGGACTCCCTCAACACGGAACCGGGGAAATCTAGAATAACACTAAGTTACCTCAACGGGGATATGGAAATCCCCAACAATAAGAATATCATACTTTTTCTTGACAGAAGGGAGAGGAAATTCAAAACCTCCAAAAATGATAGTTGGAACTTTTTCAATAGAATTGATGCTATGAACTTGAGATTGTTTCCTCGGAAAGTGTACCGTATGCTCATTGCCATTAACATGAAAAGTGGCATTGCCTTTGTTGCAATCAATAACAGCCCCTGCAGTATTAAGAAAAGGTCTACGAAGGATAATAGACATACTGTCGTCCTCGGGAATATCAAGAATAACAAAGTCCGTTAAGATAGTGACATTTGCAACCACAACAGGCACACCCTCACAAACACCGACAGGTATAGTAGTTGATTTATTAGCCATTTGCAAAGATATTTCAGTAGGTGTCAACTTATTCAATTCAAGTCTACGATATAAAGAGAGAGGCATAACACTAACACCGGCTCCAAGATCACATAAAGAAATTCTAACATAATTTCTTTTAATGGAGCATGGCATAGTTGGCACACCCGGATCTCCAAGTTTCTTTGGTATTCCACCCTTAAAAGTGTAATTAGCAAGCATGGTGGAAATTTCAGCTTCTGGTGTCTTTCTTTTATTTGTAATGATATCCTTCATATACTTAGCATAAGGATTTACTTTAAGCATATCAGTTAAGCGCATACGTAAGAAAATAGGTCTAATCATTTCAGCAAAATGCTCAAAATCCTCATCATCCTTTGACTTGGATGGTTTAGGAGGAAAGGGCATGGGTTTCTGAACCCATGGTTCTCTTTATTTACCGTGCTTCCTAGCAATAAAATCTCTCTTATCATAACGTTGATTCTTTGATTGTGGGTTATCAAGATCAACAGCAGGTTCAATCTCTACATCATTATCTTTGCTAGGTTGAGCATCAACATGAACATTAACATTAACATTATCACTAGGTTCATGTTCATCACCTGATTGCGTTTCAGCATCAAAAATAGAAATATCATTGGGATTCTCAGGTGTGTCTACAGTAGGTTCATTAGAAGCACGCAAGGTTCTATCGTCTTTCTTCTTCTTCTTTTTAGAAGAACTAGGTGCATGTAAAATATTTCTCTGAGAATCTTGCTCGATTCTCTTAGGGTGGCCTTCAGGATACAAAGGTTCCTGAGTCATTCTACTAGTTCTAGTAGCCACTCTAACAACAAAGTCATTTTTATTATTCAATTAATCAAGCAAATCATTTTGATCTTTGAGTACTTGCTCAGCTTGAGTAGCAACCATAGAAGCATATTTGCTAATGCGGTGAAGTTCATCTTTAACTCTAGCCAGATTATCACCTACGCGTCATATCTCGAAAGCATTATTCTTTAACTCTCTACCAACATAAGCATTAAAACTTTCTTGTCTAGCCATAAATCCATCAAATTCATCTAAGCATGGGCTATGAAATTTAGTAGAGGGTATTTCAACTTTATCGTATCTATAGAGAGAATTTACCTTTACTACCTGTGTCGGGTTATCAAGACAATGTGGTTCTTCAGGTGGTAAATTAAGACCATGTATTTCTTCAATAGGAGGTAAATTATTAACATCTTTAGCTTTAATACCTTTTTCTTTCATTGATTTCTTTGCCTCTTGCATATCTTCAGGACTGAGAAATAAAACACCTCTCTTCTTCGGAGTGGGTTTAGGAATAGGCGCAGGAGTTGGCTCAATTGGTTCAGGAATTACTTCAGGAACTGGCTCAGGAAGAGCCCAATTATTTTCATTAGTCAACATATTATTCAATAATATTTCAGCTTCGTCGACTGTTCTTTCCCTGAAAACACAACCAACACAACTATCCAAGTGGTCCTTGGAAGCATCGGTTAGTCCATTATAAAAGATATCAAGTATTTCATTTTTCTTAAGAGGATGATCAAGCAAAGCATTAAGTAAACGGAGAAGCCTCCCCCAAGCTTGTGGGAGACTCTCTTCTTTGATTTGCAAAAAATTATATATTTCCCGCAAGGTAGCTTGTTTCTTATGAGCAGGGAAATATTCAGCAGAGAACTAATAAATCATATCCTGGGGACTACGCACAAAACCAGGAGCAAGAGAATTATACGAAGTCTTAGCTTCACCCTTTAATGAGAACGGAAATATCTTAAGGATATATAAATAGCGAGACTTCTCATCATGAGTAAATAGGGGCTATATCATTCAACTTGGTAAGATGTGCCACAACAGTTTCAGATTCAAGGCCATAAAAAGGATCAGATTCAACTAAAGTAATAATATCAGGACCAACAGAGAATTCATAATCCTTATCAGTAACACAGATAGGTGAAGTAGTAAAATGTAACGCCCCGGATTCAATGCGCCAGGTGTCTTCCAGTTATTCGCCGTAGTTGCCATGTCATTTGCTTGCGTGTTGCATTTTGCCATGTCATCATCTGCATTTCATCTGCATGTTTTACAAAACTTGCATCCGTTCGGTTTCCGCCGGTTCTCTCTGTTGTCCGTTCGGAGGCCGGACCATTCGCACGCGCCCGTCGCCCCCTCTCAGACCATGTTTCATGTGCGGGTGTTAAACTTTCTTGGAATGGCCCGAGGTTTGCCAAGCAGCCTTGGTATAGCACCGGTAGACCGCCTGTCAAGTTTCTTGCCATTTGGAGGTCATTTGGTACTCCAACGGTTAACCGGGTAACCGTAAAAGCCTCTTTTGTCTTGCAGCCCAACACCCCTCCAAACTAGCTCAAAACCCATCCTAACCCCCTCCATGCTCTCGGTCGTTTGATCACGATCATGTGGGCGAAAACCGCTCCTCATTTGGACTCTCCTAGCTCCCAGAATCTATAAATAGACCCTCCCCGTCCAAATTCGCGAATGAAATCCTACCCTAACCCTAGCGTCTCCCTCCTCGCGCCGCCGGACACGTACGCCCGCGCCGGACACGTACGCCCGCGCCGGACATGTCCGCCTGACACGTCGCCCCGACCAACCGCAAGCCGCCACGTCACCCCCGCCGCCTCCTGCACCAACCACCGCCCGCCACCTCACCCTCGGCCTGCG
>NC_041391.1:214857771-215021792 GCF_002162155.2 Triticum dicoccoides
GCGTCGCCCTGCGCCGCCCGGCCACGCCCCGCGCCCGCAGCGCCCCTCCTCGCCGTGCGTCTCCCCACCTCCGACCTCTGCCGCCCGCGTCGACCGGAGTCCGCTGCCCTCCGCCGCTGCCGCCTCGCCGACGTCCCGCGCCCCCCAACTCCGGCCGTCGCCCTCGCCGGAGTTCTCGCCGGAGCCGCCGGATCCAGCGCCCCCGGATCGGGATGAGATCCACCAGGAGCTCTTCCAAACGCGCCTCCCAGCCCTGGATCTCCTCGTCCCGCTTCGTCCCGTCCAGTTTCGGAGGTTGAATTTCCACTAAATCCCGAGATATTTTTGCATCATGTTGCCCTGTTCATCGCATCATAACTCTGCATCCGTTGCTCCGATTTGTGCATATGATATATCAAAATGTTCGTTGTGAGATGCTCTACATTTCATTCCATTGCACCATGTTCATTTGAGTTCATCTTGATGCCTGAATCATCGTTGCAAGAGTGCTATATGATGTTAATCTGCTGAAACTGTTATAACTTGATGATTTGTCATTTTTGTTGCATTTGATGTGTGCATCCTATGAGCATGAGTCCTACATGAGTTTTGAACTATGATATGCCATCTTTACAGGGGTGCTTCCCATGTATTTTTGTGAGTCTTGTACTGAGTGCATCAAGCTTGTTAAGTAGGGTACTTGTTGTTACTGTTTTGCTAGGCTGAATCTGTTATTTGGTGATGCTATGTAAACCTACTGCTACAAGTCATTATATGCATAATCTGGAGATGTTCACTAAGGATGTTTTGTTATACATGTCATGATCTATCCATCCATGCCACTGGTTGCATTTATAGCCTGCTGCAGCTTGTTGTAATCTTGCTCTCAAGTTGCTAAAAAAATGTTGCTGTCAGCCTGTTAACATTAAGTTCAGTTGTTGCCATGTGCTTTGCTAGTGACCCATGCACCCTATGGACTTGCTCTTGCCATGCTTAGCTTCATAAACATGTATTCTTACTGTTGGTTGCCTTGTCATGCCATGTATTGCTCTTTGGTGAGTGTTACAATCTCACCAACATGCCTACTTATCGTTGTTCCTGCCATGTATGAATCTGTCATATAACTTGCTATGCTTACGTGGGTGCCATCATATTTTCTGTGCCCTTTTGGCTCATGGTCAGTAAAGGACTTTTGTTCTATGCAATTAGTAGGTTCATGCCACGCCTTTGTTTGCCATGTTAAGTTCCTGTAACATGTTGTTTGATAGCTCTAAACATTGCAACCTGATGTTATTTCTGCAAAGTCTGAAACTGTTATTATTTGCAATCTTGCCATGTGTGTTTGCGCATGTTCTAGTGATTTCTGGAGATAGCTCAGTGTTCATGTTTTGTTATGCATTACCTGTACATCATGTCCATGCCTTTTGTTATCATATTGTGGTAATGTAGCATGTTGTTTTGGTGCTTGCAATATGCCTAGTTGTTGTTTTGGACAGATTGTTGCTATAACTTGTATAGAGTGCATGTGTTGAACCGTTGCTCCGTTTTGAGTGTGCTCTATATGAAACTTGCTTGATTTTGCATGTAGATTCATATTATCATGTTGCTTCCATGTTTTGAGGTGTTTTCTTGATGTTTGTATGCATTTTGCATCAATGCCATGTTTAACTTGTTTTGCTCATATCTTCTAGGCCGTAGCTCCGAATTAAATGAACTTTATATGTAACTTGACTAGAATCTCGTGTAGATCATCTTGGTGCATCTTAACTTGCTGTTTAACAACTTGAACATAAGGTTTATTCAGATCTGGACCAATTTCGAAATTTGCATATGAGGACTTACCGGAATTGTTATAGGTTGTTCCCAACCTCATTTAAACTTGCCTTGATGTGTTGCTCTTGTATGCATCATCTCTTGCCATGAGTAGCTTCATGTAGCCTTGTCATGCATCATGCTTGGTTGTGCATCATGTCTTGTCTATGTGTGGTGTGTTTACCATGTTGTGTGCTTCTCTCGATAGTTCCCGTTTCGTTGCGATCGTGAGGATTCGTTCGTCTACGCTTGGTTCATCTTCGTGGCTTCATCTTCTTCAGGGACTCGTTCTTCTACCTAGCGGGATTTCAGGCAAGATGAACGCTACCTTGGATCTCACTACTATCATTGCTATGCTAGTTGCTTCGTTCTATCGCTTTGCTGTGCTACCTATCTACTGCTCTTCAAGCCTCCCAAATTGCCATGTCAACCTCTAACCTTTTCACCCTTCCTAGCAAACCGTTGTTTGGCTATGTTACCGCTTTTGCTCAGCCCCTCTTATAGCGTTGCTAGTTGCAGGTGAAGTTGAAGATTGCTCCATGGTGGACAGGATTTTGGTTGGGATATCACAATATCTCTTATATTATTAATGCATCTATATACTTGGTAAAGGGTGGAAGACTCGGCCTTATGCCTGGTGTTTTGTTCCACTCTTGCCGCCCTAGTTTCCGTCATACCGATGTTATGTTCCCGGATTTTGCGTTCCTTACGCGCTTGGGTGATTTATGGGACCCCCTTGACAGTTCGCTTTGAATAAAACTCCTCCAACAAGGCCCAACCTTGGTTTTACCATTTGCCTCACCACCACCTACTTTTTCCCTTGGGAGTCGCTCTCTCGAGGGTCATCTTTATTTTAGCCCCCCCGGGCCAGTGCTTGTCTAAGTGTTGGTCCGAACTGAGCCGCCTGCGGGGCCCCCTCGGGGAAACTCGAGGTCTGGTTTTACTCGTAGCCTGTCTCATCCAGTGTTGCCCTGAGAACGAGATATGTGCAGCTCCTATCGGGATTGTCGGTGCATCGGGCGGTCTTGCTGGTCTTGTTTTACCATTGTCGAAATGTCTTGTAAACCAGGATTCCGAGTCTGATCGGGTCTTCCTGGGAGAAGGTATATCCTTCATTGATCGCGAGAGCTTATCATGGGCTAAGTTGGGACACCCCTGCAGGGTATAATATTTTGAAAGCCGTGCCTGTGGTTATAGGCAGATGTGAATTTGTTAATGTCCGGGTGTAGATAACTTGACACCAAATCCGAATTAAAATGCATCAACCGCGTGTGTAGCCGTGATGGTCTCTTTTCGGCGGAGTCCGGGAAGTGAACACGGTTTTGGGTTATGTTTGACGTAAGTAGGAGTTCAGGATCACTTCTTGATCATTGCTAGCTTCACGACCGTTCCGCTTGCTCTCCTCTTGCTCTTATTTGCGTATGTTAGCCACCATACATGCTTAGTCGCTGCTGCAACCTCACCACTTTACCCCTTCCTTTCCCATTAAGCTTTGCTAGTCTTGATACCCATGGTAATGGGATTGCTGAGTCCTCGTGGCTCACAGATTACTACAACAACAGTTGCAGGTACAGGTTATGCGATGATCATGATGCGAGAGCGATGTTTGCTTGTTTCGGAGTTCTTCTTCTGCTTCTTCTTTGATCAGGGGATAGGTACCAGGTCGGCAGCCTGGGCTAGCAGGGTGGATGTCGTTTGAGTTTCTGTTTGTGTTTCATCCGTAGTCGGATGGTGCTATTGTGTATGATGCATTGTTGTATTCATGTGGCATTGTATTCCTTATGTATGTATCCCTATCTATTATGTAATGTTGATGTAATTATATCCACCTTGCAAAAGCATTTCAATATGCGGGTCTATCCTTGGTGGGACCTTCAAGTTCCTTTTGGATAGGGTCGCATATTGGGCGTGACACAAAAGCAGGCTCGGGTTTCATTCTAGCATTAAGAGAATGTTGCTTACATTTAGCTAATAATTTCTTAAGATCTAATCTATCATTGCAAGCAAGAATTTCCATAGCAGTTTTTTCATTCATAACATAACCCTCAGGAACAACAGTAAAACATAAACATTGGGGGAACGTTCATCATCACTATCATCAATAGCATCTTCAATATTTTCATTCCACCTAACTCTAGCAAGTTGTTCATCAAGAAATTCACCTAATGGCAAAGTAGTATCACGGACAGAAGTAGTTTCATCATGCATAGCAGAAGTGGCATCATCAATAACATGCGACATATCAGAATTCATAGCAGTAGCATGTTTAGGTGTCGCAAGCCTACTAATAACGGAAGGAGAATCTAGTGCAGAGCTAGATGGCAGTTCCTTACCTCCCCTCGTAGTTGAGGGATAGATCTTGGTCTTAGCGTCTTTCAAGTTCTTCATAGTGATCAACAGATATAAATCCGAAGTGACTCAGAGAATAGAGCTATGATCCCCGGCAACGGTGCCAGAAATTACTCTTGATAACCCACAAGTGCAGGGGATCGCAACAGCTTTCGTGGGTGAAGTACAACCCAAATTTATTGATTCGACACAAGGGGAGCCAAAGAATATTCTTGAGTATTAGCAGTTGAGTTGTCAATTCAACCACACCTGGATAACTTAGTATCTGCAGCAAAGTGTTTATTAGCAAAAGTGGTATGATAGTAATGGTAACAGTAGCAACTGAAAAGGTAAATGTTTTTGGTTTTTTATAGTAGTTGTAACAGTAGCAACGGAAAAGTAAATAAGCGAAGAACAATATGTGAAAAGCTCGTAGGCAATGGATCAGTGATGGATAATTATGCCGGATGCGATTCCTCATGCAATAGTTATAACATAGGGTGATATAGAACTAGCTCCAATTCATCAATATAATGTAGGCATGTATTCCGTAAATAGTCACACGTGCTTATGGAAAAGAACTTGCATGGCATTTTTTGTCTTACCCTCCCATGGCAGCGGGGTCCTAATGGAAACTAAGGGATATTAAGGCCTCCTTTTAATAGAGAACCGGACCAAAGCATTAACACATAGTGAATACATGAACTCCTCAAACTACGGTCATCACCGAGAAGTATCCCGATTATTGTCACTTCGGGGTTGTCGGATCATAACACATAATAGGTGACTATAGACTTGCAAGATAGGATCAAGAACACACATATATTCATGAAAACATAATAGGTTCAGATCTGAAATCATGGCACTCGGGCCCTAGTGACAAGCCTTAAGCATAGCAAAGTCATAGCAACATAAATCTCAGAACATAGTGGATACTAGGGATCAAACCCTAACAAAACTAACTTGATTACATGGTAAATCTCATCCAACCCATCACCGTCCAGCAAGACTACGACGGAATTACTCATGCACGGCGGTGAGCATCATGAAATTGGTGATGGAGGATGGTTGATGATGACGACGGCGACGAATCCCCCTCACCGGAGCCCTGAATGGACTCCAGATCAACCCTCCCAAGAGAGATTAGGGCTTGGCGGCGGCTCCGTGTCGTGAAACGTGATGAAACTTTCTCCTTGATTTTTTTCTCCTCGAGACGGTATATATGGAGTTGGAGTTGAGGTCGGAGGAGGTCCGGGGGGCCCACGAGATAGGAGGGCGCGCCCTAAGGGGGGGCGCCCCCCTATCTCGTGGACAGCCCGTGGGCCCCCTGACCTTCATTCTTTTGCCAAAAATTCTTATTAATTCTGAAAAGTGCCTCCGTGGATTTCCAGGACATTCCGAGAACTTTTCTTTTCTACACATAAAACAACATCATGGTAGTTCTGATGAAAACAGCGTTAGTCCGGGTTAGTTTCATTCAAATCATGCAAGTTAGAGTCCAAAACAAGGGCAAAAGTGTTTGGAAAAGTAGATACGTTGGAGACGTATCAGTCACCCTGACGCAGTGCTCACGCAATAATTCATTTTCCCGATTTAACTTAATTCAGGAAATTCCAGAAAAAGTTATTAACTTCTAAAATTCATAGAAAATTATCTGTAACTCCAAATGAAATAATTTATATATGAAAAATGATCAGAAAAATCCAATCTATCAATCTGTCCTGGTTTCATGCAGGTTTAAACAACTTAACCTTGATTTTTAGTTCAAAACATGATAATGTACTTTATAAGTTCATAATTTGACTTTGAACTTGAACCTTGGGTTCAAAATAACTCAAACCCTTCTGGTTCTAGTTGCATTAGCTCATGTCACATCATATTGCCATGTCATTATCATGCATCATAATTGCTGCATTGCATTGATTGTGTTCTTCCTTGTTTGCCGGTATTTGTCCCCTCTCAGTAGACGTGGTTCTGACGATGAGTTCGATGACATCGATGAATAGCTATATCATCTTCAGAAGTGTCAGGCAAGAAATACCCCCTTGTTCATTCCGATACAAACCCACTCTCTCGTTTTGCTCTCTTTTACTGCATTAGGACAACAATGATCCAGCTGTTACATGATGCGGTAGTTGAACCCCTTATCCTTTGCATGACCTGTCATTGCCACAGTAAATAGATGAAACCCACTAGCATGAGTAAGGAGTTGTTTGAGCCTGATGTGCCTACTCATTCATGCTTGTTTTTCATGCCTGCTACTGCTTAGAGTTGAGTCTGGTCTGATTCATCAGGGATGAGTTGGAAGGTTGTGAACATGTCCTACCGTGTATGAGCTAAGTGTGTGAACATGATTTGGTAAAGGTAGCGGTGAGAGGCCATGTAGGAGTACATGGTGGGTTGTCTCATTGAAGCCATCCCCAGAAACTGAGTTCTATGTTTGTGATCCATGAAACAGCTACTACCACACATTGGGCCCTGAAATATGACCCCGCTCGACTTCTTAACCACCCTTGTCCTCTGTCCAGGAGTTGCAAGTAGTTTCTGGTGTTTGTAGTATGCTGGAGGCCGTGCGCAGCGCTGACCTGAGGGGTGGGTTGTGATGCGGTAGACACGTGGCCGGGTATGTCGGGCGCCCGTTTGGTGTCGCGGAACCCTGTACACATCGTTCGGGGCCGTATGTGGAAACCTCGGCCGGACTCCGTACGGATGGAACCTGAATAGGCGATAAACCTGGACTAGAGACTTGTGTGTTTAGGTAGGTCATGGTCTACACCCACGTCGGCTTTCGCTTGAAGTCTACCGAGCACATGTCATGTGCAGACGCTAAGTGGTGGAAACATGTGTGAAGAAGTACACCCCTGCAGGGTTATAAATGATCTATTCGAATAGTCGCGTCCGCGGTAAAGGACCTCTGGGTTGCCTATACAGTTCATAGACAAGTGAAAATGGATACTCTAAAATGCCAAGTGTGAGTGATATGGATGGCATTCTCGTAGGGAGACGGGAGCGGATCCATAGTGGTGTATTGATATGGTGAATATGTGGACTCGTGTGCGCCACCTCAGAAGAGTTACTTGCAGTCGTAGTTTAGGATAGCCACCGAGTCAAAGCTAACTTGCTGCAGTTAAACTCCACCATCCCCTTGTTGATAATGATGCATATGTAGTTAGTTTTGATGTAAGTCTTGCTGGGTACATTTGTGCTCACGTTTGCTTAATTTATGTTTTTGCAGAGAGACTTCAGTCTCGCTAGTAGTTTCGAGTGGACTTCGACGTTTAGCTTGTTACCTCAGCTACGATCTTGTGCCCTCGGCAGGATCTGGTAGATAGTCAGGATTCTCCGCCTTTTTCATTTGTAGATGTCTGTACTCAGACATGATAAGCTTCCGCATGTGCTTTGACTTGTATGGTCTGAATGATGGGTCATGAGACCCATGTTTGTAATATCTCGCTCCTCGGAGCCTATTGAATAAATACTTGAGTTGTAGAGTCTTGTTGTGATGCCATGTTGTATTTTCACATATCGAGCATATTGTGTGTATGATTATTGAAATGCTTGGTATATGTGGGATCCGACAACCTAGTTGTTTATTCTTGGATGCCTCTCTTACCGGGAAATGTCTCCTAGTGCTTCCACTGAGCCATGGTAGCTTGCTACTGCTCTGGAACACTTAGGTTGGCCGGCATGTGTCCTTCTTCGTTCCTATGTATGTCCCTTCGGGGAAATGTCACGCGTTGTTCCTTTAAGTCCATGTAGCTTGCTACGACTTGGGTTCATATGATGTTGATCGACACGTTCGTTGCTGGGTCATGTATGCCTGTCCCTGTAAGTTAGCGCCACCTTGGGTTTACGACTAGTCATGTCGGCTCGGGTCCTTTGTCATATGGATGCTAGCGACGCTATCATATATGTGAGCCAAAAGGCACAAATGGTCCCGGGCCAGGTAAGGCGTCACCTGTGGAAATACCGTGTGTGAGGCTGCAAAGTGACATGAGGAGTTACATGTAGATTGGTGTGACATAGGATCGGGGTCCTGACGTAAAAGGAGGCCTTAATATCCCTTATTTTCCAATAGGACCTCGCTGCCACGAGAGGGTATGACAAAAGATGTCATGCAAGTTCTTTCCATAAGCACGTATGACTATTTACGAAATACATGCCTACATTATATTTAAAAACTGGAGCTAGTGCCGTATCGCCCAAGGTTATAACTGTCACTTGATGAATATCATCCAACAAATCATCGATCTAATGCCTACGAATTTATCTCATATTGTTTCTGCTAAGTTACTACTGCTATCGTTATTGTTGCACTTGCTACAAAAATACTGCTATCATTGTTACCGTTACTATTGTTGTTGTCATTACTATCAAAACTATCATACTACTTTGCTACTGATCACTTTGCTGCAGATAATTAATCACCTAGTGTGGTCGAATTGACAACTCAGCTACTAATACTTACAAATATTCTTTGGCTCCCCTTGTGTCGAATGTATAAATTTGGGTTGAATACTCTACCCTCGAAAACTATTGCGACCGCCTATACTTGTGGGTTATCAAGACCTTTTTCTGGCGCCGTTGCCGGAGAGCATAGCTATATTTGTTGTGTCACTTGGGATTATTATCAATTTATCACTATGAAGAATCTGAAGGATGCTAAGACTATATTTTCCCCTCTAAGACGAGGGGAGGTAAGGAACTGCCATCTAGCTCTGGTTTAGATTCACCTTCTGTTATAAGTAAAGTTGCAACACCACCACATGCTATCAATCCTTATATGTCGCAAGTTATTGATGATGCCACTTCTGCTATGAATGATGCTTATGATGATGCTAGTACCATGCATCATGATGATGTGCCTCTAGGTGAATTTCTTGATGAACAAATTGCTAGAGTAAGACAACATGATATTGTTGAATCTGGTGATGAGCTTGAAACTGAAAATCTTGAAACACCTGCTAGA
Source organism: Triticum dicoccoides (assembly GCF_002162155.2). Lineage (NCBI taxonomy): Eukaryota > Viridiplantae > Streptophyta > Magnoliopsida > Poales > Poaceae > Triticum > Triticum dicoccoides. The sequence goes on from NC_041391.1 coordinate 214,866,860, forward strand.
ACTAGCCTTCCTAGATATGAAATGCCTAAGGTACCGGAAGGTTATGTTATGAATGAGGAGACAACTAGAGATATTCTTGCTTGTAAGGATAGAGATGATCTAGAGAAATTATTATGCAAGTATAAAGAAAAATCTCTTAATGCTAGAATGCAATATGATCCTAAGTTTGCTACCTCACCTATATTTATTAATGATAAGGATTACAAATTCTCTTTCGACCCAGAGTTAATTAATTTGGTTTAATCTAATCCTTTCCATGGTTATGAAACTGAAACTGTTGTGGCACATCTTACTAAGTTGAATGACATAGCCACCCTTTTTACTCATGATGAGAAAACTCACTATTACTATATTCTCAAATTATTTACATTCTCATTAAAGGGTGATGCTAAAGCTTAGTACAATACTCTTGCTCCTGGTTGTGTGCATAGTCCCCAGGATATGATTTATTACTTCTTTGAAAAATATTTTCCTTCTCATAAGAAACAAGTTGCCTTGTAGGAGATATTTTAACTGTGTGCAAATTGAAGAAGAGAGTCTCCCACAAGCTTGGGGGAGGCTTCTCCAATTGCTTAATGCTTTGCCTGATCATCCTCTTAAGAAAAATGAAATACTTGATATCTTCTATAATGGACTAACTGATGCTTCTAGGGACTTCCTAGATAGTTGTGATGGTTGTGTTTTCAGGGAACGAACAATTGGGCAAGCTGGAGAATTATGGAATAACATATTGAAAAATTATGATGATTGTACTCTTCCCGAATCACCGCCTAAACCCACTCCGAAGAAGAGGGGTATATTATATCCCAGTCCTGAAGATATGCAAGAGGCAAAGAAATCTATGAAGGAAAAAGGTATTAAAGCCGAGGATGTAAAAAATTTACCTCCTTTTGAGGAAATACATGGGCTTGATACACCACCACTTCCTAAGGTGGTAGAGGTAAAGTCTCTAACCAAATTCAATGATAATGATAATCCTCACAATATGCACCCTAGCCAATGCCTTTATGAGTTTGAAAATTATATTAGAAAGCAAGATCACTTCAATGCAAATGTTATGAAACAATTGACATGCAACTCTGATATGATTGCTCTCTTTAGTGACTTGTTATTTAGAATCTCAAATGATGTTAGAGGTGTAGGAAAGCATACTTCTATGGTTCAAACTCAGTTAGAACAAGTTGCTAAATCTCAAAGAGAATTGCTAGATGAAATGAACAACAACATACATGACTTTGTTGTTAGAGTTGCAACTAGAGGAGGTAAAATGACTCAGGAACCACTTTATCCTGAGGGACACCCAAAAACAATTGAGAAAGATTCACAAAGGAACAATACCACTGCACCTAGTCCTTCTAAAAAGAAGAAGAAAAAGAAAGATGATAGGACTTTGCATGCTTCTAGTGAACCTAAAATAGAAAAACCTCCTGATAATGATAATGATGTTTCTATTTCTGATGCTAAAACTAAATCTGGTAATGAACACTCACCTAGTGATAATGAAAAAGATAATGCTGATGTTCATAAAGATACTCGACCAAAAAATGAAAAAGAACCAGATAATGATGTTGAAATAGAACCCACTGTTGATCTTGATAACCCACAACCCAAGAATACATGATATGATAAAAGAGACGTCATTGCTAGAAAACACGATAAAGAAAGAGAACCGTCGGTTCAAAAACCTATGCCTTTTACACCCAAGTCAACTAAAAAGAAAGATGTTAAAGAATTTGAACGCTTTGCTGAAATGCTGAGGCTAGTCTTTTTGTGTACTCGCTTGACTAACATCTTGAAAATGCCTCCTTATGCAAAGTACACGAAAGACATCATCACTAATAAGAGAAAAATACCGGAAGTTGAAATCTCCACCATGCTTGCTAATTATACTTTTAAAGATGGAGTACCTAAAAAACTTGGAGATCCCAGAATACCAACTATACCATGCTCCATCGAAAGAAACTATGTGAAAACTGCTTTATGTGATTTAGGAGCTGGTGTTAGTGTTATGACTTTCTCTTTATATAAAAGACATGATTTGAATAAACTCACACCTACTGAAATATCTTTACAAATGGATGACAAATCAACTGCCATACCTATCGGTATATCTGAGGATGTGCCCGTTGTTGTTGCTAATATTACTATTTTGACTGACTTTGTTATACTTGAGATGCCCGAGGATGACAACATGTCGATTATCCTTGGTAGACCTTTCTTGAATACTGCATGGGCTGTTATTGATTGCAATAAAAGCAAGGTCAGTTTTCATATCAATGGTAATGATCATACGGTGCACTTTCCAAAGAAACAATTCTAAATGAATGGTATTAATGTTATTGAAAGATCTCTGACAATCACTATTGGAAGTTTTCAACTACCTCTACCTACTGTTAAAAAGAAATTTGAAATGCTTATTGTTGGGGACATTCATATTCCCATTGAGGTAACTTAGTGATTTACGAAAGTTCTTCGGTTTCATGCTAATCGAAAGTGGTTGTTAATAAGACATGATCAACCTTATTAATGGAACATATTTTAGAGGTATGAAGTTGATGAATTTAGTGAGCACTACCTTCTGTCCCTACCTTTTATTTTCTAATCCTACTAGTTAAATAAAATAAAATTCCATGTTTTGTCTATTTTCTGAATTTCCCGTGCAATAAAAAAAGGATCCAAAATTAAAAGTTCTCAGAATGCTCTGAAAATTTAATATGATTTTTTCTAAATATTTAAGAATATCTGGTGCAAATAATATCACAGGGAGGTGCACCAGGTGGGCACAACCCACTTGGGCGCGCCAGGACCCCCAGGCACGCCGTGGGGGTTGTGGTCCCCCTCACTTATCTCTTCATCCCACATCATCACCTACCTCCAGAAAAAAAATCACCATTGATGTCTCTCTCTCTCTCTCTCTCTCTCTCTCTCTCTCTCTCTCTCTCTCTCTCTCTCTCGTGTTCTTGCTCTCAAACCGACGGATTTTGATCTCTTTGCTCGAAGCTCCATTTGCAAAACTGTTTCGGGGGATTGTTGCTTGGTATGTGACTCCTCCATTTGTCCAATTAGTTTTTGCTTTACTTGTTTATATTTTGAATAATTAGCTACTCTTGGTGCTCCTATAGATGAGCTTTCATGTTGAATTCTTAGAGTTCTAAGTAGTTTGAATGCTTGCTATGGCTTCTATACATCCCTATGAGTAGTTGTTACCGATTTCGTAAGGTTTTGTTGATAAAAATTTGTCACCTAAATTTTTTTCAGAAAATTGTACGCGAATATGATGAACCTCTTTGGAAGGAGGTCTTCGAAGAGGAGATCTTCGGAGGCATCTTCTAGTGACAGTTCCATTCGTCGGTCTTATGATGAGCCAAGTGAGAGTTCCATACAAGACGCTACCACCAAAACATACTTATGGCCATACGACGACTATATGTGAGTGTGGGCATTATGGAGAAATTTGAGCAATATGTTCACAATGCCAACCTTAGTCCCTACATTTCAGATAAGTGCAATCAACACCACACTCTCATTGAATCATTTATCAAAGGATTTAAATTCCATCCTCGTGAGTCTAGGGTGTCATTTAAACTATATGAAAATTCATTTACCATATCACTAGAAAGGTTTGCTCATCACTGCAAAATTCCATTCTGGGGTTCTCTTGACGAACCACCGAGAGCTGAGTTCGAAATTATTTTGTTTAGCCTCTGCTATGGTGAGAATAGGGGAGTGGCGCAACGTAGAATAAAGAGCATTCATTTTCCCGCAATTCGGTACTTTGCATTATTCAATAGGAAATGTATTTTAGGCAAACAAGATTGTAGTACACTTTGTGATCCAGACTTGAGCCTCATACGCACCACTCTCACCGCAAGAGAGTCGGGTGTTTCACCTGTGCCATATGACCCTATTTTACCCATGTAGTATTTAGACTTTGATGCTATGTAGCGTCATAAGATCCTTAAGGGTAAACCTGATAATTTCACCTACAAATTGTTGTTTAATCAAGAGTCCATCGCATACACATATTTGCATGTGCCTGCTCTCTTTGATTATCATAGCAGGGGAAGTACGTGTTTCTCACCGACTTTAATTTCATGTTCACACATTTCAGTTTTCGGTGTTCACACTTTTTCATTGTATCATCCATGTTAAATTTATTTTCTCGCTTTATTCTTGTGTGTTTGAAAAACTTTGAGAAAATCCAAAAATATTTCCTGCTTCTTTTTGACTTTCTTTCTAGAGTAGTTAGCTCTGGCACTAAAAAGAAAACCCAAAACGATTTCCTTGTTCTTCTTTTGCTTTTCGGGAGCTTTCCTGTGTAAATAGTTTTCTCTTTTTTGCTTTTCCATTTAAATTGCTTGTTCAAGAAAACCAAAAAGTGCAAAAATATTTGAGTGTGTTTCTCTGAATTTATTTTTCTTTTTATTTGAGTTGTACCAAGGAGAAGACCACAATGAAAATGTTGAGTGGCTCTCTTATGCATAATTGTTGATCTAATAAAGAGCCCATATTACTTGTCCTCTCCAGTTGAATAAAATGTTTGCAGATTCCAGCTTAGTCCATGGCACTCTTGCACTATTATTATTTTCATATCATTCGGTCGTGCAAGTGAAAGGCAATAATGACGATATTTTATGAACTGATCATGGCAGAGAGAAACGGGTATGAACTTGACTTGTTCTGTGTTTTTGTAAATGTGTTTAATCTAGTATCCATGATTTAGCCCATTATGATTAAACATGTTTGCAATGACAATTAGAGATTATAGTTTCTCATGCCATGCATAAGTAGCTAGGGGTGGATAATGATTTGTCTTGGATATCAATATTGCATTAAAATGATTGTGATGTAGTATGATGATATGTTATCCTCCTCTGAATGTTCGAGCGACTTGACTTGGCACATGTTCATGCATGTAGTTGAATCAAAACCAACATAGCCTCTATGATATTTATGTTTACGGTGTTCATATTCTACTCATGCTAGTGTCCAATGTTTCATAATGCATGTTGATGACTGTTGTTGCTCTCTAGCTGGCCGATTCTCAACCTATTTGCTAGCCTTCGCCTATACTAAGTGGGAATTCTGCTTGTACATCAAAAACTTTGAACCCAAGTTATTCCAGATGAGTCCATCATACCTACCTATATGCGGTATTAAGCTGCCATCCTAAGTAAATTTGCATGTGACATCTCTAAAAACTTCAAATAAATATCCTTTTTGTGTGCCTAGATCATTCATGGAACCACAGGAGGTAGTCGGTATATTCCATGCTAAGCGGGTTATTCTCAGGTCGAGTGTTTATTCACTCACCATCGCACGAGAAAAGGGCGGTAATAGGGATGCCCAGTCCCAAACTGCAAAAAGAATTGATCTCTCAAATAATCACACAAAAACTCCCAATGGAGTCATAACCTTTACTTTTCTGCTTGGGAACCGCCACTAGCGTGCTTAGCATGGAAGATATTGATAACTGATGGTCGTGAAGTAAACAAGAAGGGTGCATGTCTCAAAATATCTTTCACCTCTATTTTAAAAACTTGAGCTCTGGCACCTCTGCAAATCACTGCTTCCCTCTGTGAAGGGACCATCTATTTACTTTTTTATGTTGTGTCATCACCTTCTAAAATAAGCGCCAGAACCTGAGAGCACTATTGCCATGCTGATGCATTGTGTGTAGCTAATGTTGAGTGCATCATGACTGGATCTTTTCTACCATGAATTACAATGTTTAGTCACTGCTTGAACTTTGGAGGTGCTCGCGGTCTCAAAAAGGGCTAGCGAGATACCACTATTGACATATTATATCATGGTTGTTTTGATAATGTGTTATCGTCTGAGATATCTTATTATCGATCGCTAGCTGATTATGTCATTGATATGCGTTAATATAATTTTTAAGAGTTATTGTCGACATGGTTAGTTATAATATTGGCTGAAAACCTGGGTGTTGTTTAAGCTTATTCAAGCAAACAAGAGCAAAAGAGTTTGTAAAAGTTTTTCTTTTTCACTTTCAGTTTATCAACTGAATTGCTTGAGGACAAGCAAAGGTTTAAGCTTGGGGGAGTTGATACATCTCCAACGTATCTACTTTTCCTAACGCTTTTCCTCTTCTTTTGGACTCTTATTTGCACGATTTGAATGAAACTAACCCTGGACTGACGTTGTTTTCAGCAGAACTACCATGGTGTTGTTTTTGTGAAGAAATAATAGTTCTTGGAATGGAACAAAACTTTGCGAGGATTATTTATACAATAAAAGAGAATTTCTGGAGCTAAGAGCCACCTGGGGGGACACCTGGGTGGGCACAACCCACCAGGGCGCGTCTGCCCCCCAGGCGCGCCCAGGTGGGTTGTCCCCACCTGGTGGCCCCGCACACCCTGAAACCAACGCTATAAAATCACATATTCCCAGAAAAAAATCAGAGAGAAAGAATTATCGCGTTCCACGAGATGGAGCACCGTCACCTCCTTTTCTTCATTGGGAGGCCAGATCTGGAGTCCGTTTGGGGCTCCGGAGAGGGGGATCTTCGTCCTTCGTCATCACCAACCCTTCTCCACCGCCAATTCCATGATGCTCCCCACTGGGAGTGAGTAATTCCTTCGTAGGCTCGCTGCTCGGTGAGGAGTTGGATGAGATTCATCGTGTAATCTAGTTAGTTTTGTTAGGGCTTGATCCCTAGTATCCACTATGTTCTGAGATTCATGTTGCTATGACTTCGCCATGCTTAATGCTTGTCACTTTGGGCCCGGGTGCCATGATTTCAGATGTGAACTGTTTATGTTATCACCATTATATCCATGTTCTAGATGTGATCTTGCTAGTTATAGTCACCTACTACGTTTTATGATTCGGCAACCTCGGAGTGACAATAGTCGGGACCACTCCTGGTGATGACCGCAGTTTGAGGAGTTCATGTATTCACTCTGTGTTAATGCTTTGTTACGGTTCTCTATTAAAAGGAGGCCTTAATATCCCTTAGTTTCCAATAGGACCCCACTGTCACGGGAGTCTAGGACAAAAGATGTCATGCAAGTTCTTTCCATAAGCACGTATGACTATTTACGAAATACATGCCTACATTATTTTTACGAACTGGAGCTAGTGTCGTATCACCCTAGGTTGTAACTGTCACATGATGAATATCATCCAACAAATCACTAATCCAATGCCTACGAATTTATCTCATGTTGTTTCTGCTAAGTTACTACTGCTATCGTTACTGTTGCACTTGCTACAAAATACTGCTATCACTATTACCGTTACTATTGCTGTTGTCACTACTATCAAAACAATCATACTACTTTGCTACTGATCACTTTGCTGCAGATAATTGATCTCTAGGTGTGGTTGAATTAACAACTCAGCTGCTAATACTTACAAATATTCTTTGGCTCCCCTTGTGTCGAATCTATAAATTTGGGTTGAATACTCTACCCTCAAAAACTGTTGCGATCCCTTATACTTGTGGGTTATCAACCCGCACCTCTTGTTATTCTGCGGTGACAGCAGCCTCATGCCGCAGTCGAACCAGTCAACCATCATACTCTCCTCAGCATGGGCATCCACTACTGTGTCTTCGCCGGCTCTGGGTCATTCCATTCCAAGGCCTCACTATCGTCCACCACTTTGGTGCTCTAAGCGCGGCGTGCTCAACATAGTCTACATTCAACAAACGACAGCCATCGGAATAGGGATGTACATGGAGAGGCTTATAGTAGGGACCCCCATGGTCCATGGCTGACCGCAAGCAACTGCCTCCTTATTACGCAAAAAAATGATTCCTCCCACTGACATTTGGGGCGCACCGTTTCGGAGGTTGACCTATGGGCCTACTAAGTTGACGCGTACGCGGGGCTTTGTCAACTTAGTCAGCAAATGATTCTAGCAGTAGTGACCGTTTGATTTTAATCGAACGGTCCTACTGCTTCTTCAATCTCTGATCTTCTTGCACCAGCCGCCCAAACCAGGGCCGGCGGGACCGCCTTCTCCTGCCTCCAGTGGCCGGCTGTGCTGTTGTGCAGGCCTCACCGCCCCACCTTACTCCCACTGTTGGCTAGGCCTTCCCTCTACTCACCCACACCCCCTGTTATTATCCGGTGATGGCAGCCTCAAACCGCAGCTGAACCAATCAACCCTCGCACTCTCCTCCGCGGGGCCATCCACTGCTGCGTATTCCCCGGCTCCGGGTCGTTCCCTTCCTAGGTCGCGCCGTCATCCACCACCTTGGAGCTCTCAGATGGTATGGCATCATCAACATGATCAATACATGACAGCCATCAGAAGAGGAACTTACGTGGAGAGGCTGACAGCTGGGTCCATGGTCGCATGCAAGGAAGTGCCTCCTTATGACGCGCAAAATAATGATTCCGCCACCTGATAGCTCGGACCCACTGAAAGGGCCTCTGTATTTAGCGAAAAAACGTCCCCCAATGATAGCTAGGGCCCACTAACTTTATCTTTGCATGAAAGGAAGTGCCTTCTTACCCCCTAACAGCTAAGACCCACTAGGTTGAAGCGAAGGTAGCGTTATCTGTCTAGCCGCTAACGTGTACGTACATAGCGGTTGATCGGTCTCTCTGCAGCGATGTACCATGGCCGAGTAAGGAGCTGTACGTGTTGAAGTAGAGGCACCGATGTAGCATGTCACAGAGTCCCGTCTATATCGCGTACACGTGCGTACTGCCATGCTGGAAGATAGTAAATATGGCTACGTACGCACATACGGTCGGGGTCTCTAACGCGTACAATGACGTCGTCATGTTCATCGGCAACCAACTAACTGGGTCAACATGGAGTAAACAGCGTTGCGTGTTCATCGGGAGGCAACCGGCTTGGACGGAACAACCGAAACGAGTTCTGGCGTACGATAGAATCGAGGAAACGGCCTTCTGTTCGACGGCGTATGGTCAAAACGGGGTCATGTTCATCGAGAAGGGTCTCGCATACCGCAAAATAGAGGAAACGGACTTATGTTCGGGTGCCTACGGTCGAAATGGGGTCATGTTGATCGAGATGGGTGTGGCGTACCACAAAACTGAGGAAACAAACTTGTGTTGGAGAGCCTACGATCGAAACGGTGTCCTGTTCATCGGGAGGGGTGTGGCGTACCGCAAAACGAGACTCCATGGGCTACTGTGCATCCACCGTCGACTTCCTCCAGCCTCCACCTGCTACTGTTCATCCACCATTGACTTCCTCCGGCCTCCATAGATTACTATTCATTCACGGGGTCCTGTTCATGCAGCCTCCACTAGCTACTGTTCAATCATCCCTCCACGGGGTCCTGTTCATCCAGCAGCAACTGCCTACTACTACCACGGGGTCCTGTTCATCCATCGGCAACGGCCTACTACTACCATGGGGTCCTGTTCATCCAGCGGCAACGACCTACTACTACCGCGGGGTCCTGTTCATCCCACCCCACCAGAACTGTTCATTCAACCCCCCAACAATGATCATTGTTCATCAACAGGCAGCATGTTCGATCGGCTTCAGTTAGCAGCAGTGGCGAAGGAATTGCTCGGGTTCAGTTAATAGCCAAGGGATCGATCGCTCGGGTTCAGTAACGTAGCTAGTGCAATCACTCGGGTTCAGTAAGTGAACGCCTCGCTCAGGTTCAGTTAGAGCCCAATACCTTATACACACGCGTACATGTACAAGAGAAACGCGCAATCCTCCATGCATCGCTCGGCCCCGACCACCCACCATAATTGGGAACTCCCGAAAATTTTCCTTGCCCTCGCTTCTACCATGATTTTTCCGTCATGGACGGCCCAAAGAATGTCATGCAGGTGCTTCCCCGGCCCGCCCAGGATGAAAAGCCCATTTTCTGTCATGATTTTTTGTCATAGAAGTAGGAGCCCACCACATCTATGATGATACGTGCTTTTGTCACAATTATCGTCATAGAAGTGTCATAAGCATGACAGGAAAAAAATTCGTTCGGCCCAAAATGTCATGGATGTGTCTTTTTTTAGAGTGAAGGGCAATGGAAAGAAAGGGAACTTCAAGAAGAACGGCAAGCAAGTTACCGCTCCCATGAAGAAGCCTAAAGTTGGACCTAAGCCTGATATTGAGTGCTTCTACTACAGAGTGGTCAATGGAAGCGGAACTGCCCCAAGTATTTGGCGGATAAGAAGGATGGCAAAGTGAACAAAGGTATATTTGATATACATGTTATTGATGTGTTCCTTACTAATGCTCGTAGTAGTGCCTGGGTATTTGATACTGGTTCGGTTGCTCATATTTGTCACTCGAAACGGGAGATGCGGAATAAACGAAGATTGTCTAAGGACGAGGTGACGATGCATGTCGGAAATGGTTCCAAGGTCGATGTGATCGCCGTTGGCACGCTGCCTCTACATCTACCTTCGGGATTAGTTTTAGACCTCAATAATTGTTATTTGGTGCCAGTGTTGAGCATGAACATTATATCTAGATCTTGTTTATTTCGAGACGGTTATTCATTTAAGTCAGAGAATAAAGGTTGTTCTATTTATATGAGTAATATCTTTTATGGTCATGCACCCTTGATGAATGCTCTATTCTTGTTGAATCTCAATCATAGTGATACACATATTCATAATATTGATGCCAAAAGATGCAAAATTGATAATGATAGTGCAAGATACTTACAACACTACCGTTTAGGTCATATTAGTCTAAAGCACATGAAGAAACTCCATGCGGATGGACTTTTGGAATCACTTGATTATGAATCATTTGATACTTGGGAACCATGCCTCATGGGCAATATGACTAAACCTCCGTTCCCCGAAACAATGGAGATAGCTAATGACTTACTAGAAATAATACATACTGATGTATGCGGTTCGATGAGTGTTGAGGCACATGGCGGATATCATTATTTTCTGACTTTCACAGATAATTTGAGTAGGTATGGATATATCTACATGATGAAACACAAGTCTGAAACATTTGAAAAGTTCAAAGAATTTCAGAGTGAAGTGGATAATCATCGTAACAAGAAAATAAAGTTTCTACGATCTGATCGTGGAGGCGAATATTTGAGTTACGAGTTTGGCCTTCATTTAAAATAATGTGGAGTTGTTTCACAACTCACGCCATCTGGAACACCACAGCGTAATGGTGTGTCCGAACATCGTAACCGTACTTTATTAGATATGATGCGTTCTATGATGCCTCTGACTGATTTACCACTATCATTTTGGGTTATGCATTAGAGACTGCCGCATTCACGTTAAATAGGGCACCATCTAAATCCGTTGAGACGACACCGTATGAAGTGTGGTTTGGCAAGAAACCTAAGTTGTCATATCTTAAAGTTTGGGGATGTGATGCTTATGTCAAAAGGCTTCAGCCTGATAAGCTCGATACTAAATCGGAAAAGTGTGTCTTCGTAGGATTCCCTAAAGAAACTATTGGGTACACCCACTGGTACAGCGAGGTGCTATACAAATGGTTTTTAACCCCTTTCCGTGACGGCATTCTGAACTGTCGCCTAGTGAGTGACTGCGATAGTGGGGTTGAGGGAGTCCTGGATTAGGGGGTGTCCGGATGGCCGGACTATGAGCTTTGGCCGGACTCCCTGATTATGAAGATACAAGATTGAAGACTTCGTCCCGTGTCCGGATAGGACTTTCCTTGGTGTGGAAGGCAAGCTTGGCGATACGATATGTAGATCTCCTCCCATTGTAACCGACTCTGTGTAACCCTAGCCCTCTCCGGTGTCTATATAAACCAGAGAGGTTTAGTCCGTAGGACTAACAACAATCATACCATAGGCTAGCTTCTAGGGTTTAGCCTCTCTGATCTCGTGGTAGATCAACTCTTGTACTACCCATATCATCAATATTAATCAAGCAGGAGTAGGGTTTTACCTCCATCAAGAGGTCCCGAACCTGGGTAAAAACATCGTGTCCCTTGTCTCCTGTTACCATCCACCTAGACGCACTGTTCGGGACCCCCTACCCGAGATCCGCCGGTTTTGACACCGACATTGGTGCTTTAATTGAGAGTTCCTCTGTGTCGTCACCTTTAGGCCCGATGGCTTCTTCAATCATCAACCACGATGCGGTCCAGGGTGAGACTTTTCTCCCCGGACAGATCTTCGTGTTCGGCAGCTTTGCACTATGGGCCAAATCGCTTGGCCAACTGGAGCAGATCGAAAGCTACGCCCCTGGCCATCAGGTCAGATTTGGAAATTTGAACTACACGGCTGATATCCGCGGGGACTTGATCTTCGACGTATTCGAGCCACAGCCGAGCACGCCGCACTGTCACGATGGGCATGATCTAGCTCTGCCGCCGGACAATGCCCAAAGCGCCGCTCAGGTGTCCGCTCCGACCCTTAGCTCGGAGCCGACCGTGCCAATCGAGGACGGATGGTTGGACGCCGCCTCGGGGCTGCAATCTCTATGGCGATCGAGCCAAATACCAGCCTTGTCCTTTATGAAGCTTGTGACTCCAAGGTGCCAGACTCCTTTCTGAACTCCGAATCTTACGCACCCCTGCCGATCGAACCCAATTGGGCTCAGATCATGGAGTTCACCGCCGCGGACATCTTTCAGCACTCGCCCTTTGGCGACATCCTGAATTCAATAAAGTCTCTCTTTATCAGGAGAGCCCTGGCCGGACTATGGTCAGCAAGGTTGGGATGCGGACGACGAAGAAATTTGAAACCCACCCACCACCCACTTCATAGCCATTGTCGATGATTTAACCGACATGATCGACTTCAACTCCGAAGACATCGACGGTATGGACGCTGATGAAGGAGACGACCAAGAACCAGCGCCTATAGGGGACTGGAGAGCCACCTCGTCATATGACATATACATGGTGGACACCCCAAAGGAAGGGAATGGCGATGGAACAACGGAGGATGACTCCTCCAAGAAACAGCCTAAGCGTCGATGTCAGCGGCGCCACTCTAAATCCCGCCACAGCAAAAACGGCGATTCTGGCACCAGAGACAATAACACCCTGGACAGTGCCGAAGACAACCCCCTCCAGCAGGATTTAGCGCAGGAGGATGGAGAAGCCAGCCCTCATAAGAGAGTGGCAGATAGAGAGGTCGAGGACGACAATTATATGCCTCCCTCCGAAGACGAGGCAAGCCTCGACGATGACGAATTTGTAGTGCCAGAGGATCCCGTCGAACAAGAGCGTTTGAAACGCAGGCTTATGGCCACGGCAAGCAGCCTCAAGAAAAAACAACAGCAGCTTAGAGCTGACCAAGATTTGCTAGCCGACAGATGGACTGAAGTCCTGGCGGCCGAAGAGTATAAACTCGAACGCCCCTCCAAGAGCTACCCAAAGCGCAGGATACTACCCCAACTAGAGGAGGAAGCAACTAAACCTACATCACCAGCGTATGATGCGGCCGATCGTCCACCCCGTGGCCGCGACAGAGAGGCCTTTTGGCCCTCAACTCAAGCCGCACCCCGGCGCCGCTCAAAAAGTACCAAGGCACGGGGAAATGCGCCAGACCTGCGAGAAATATTGGAGGACAAGGCAAGGCAAACAAGATCGATCTACGGATCGCGTGGGCACCCCACAACACGTGACGATAACTATCATGCCGGATATGGCAAATACGGCCAGGCCAAATACAACAGACAAAGCTCATCCGAGCTACGTTGTGATATAGCCCAGTATAGAGGCGCCGCACACCCACTATGCTTCACAGATGAAGTAATGGATCATCAAATCCCCGAGGGTTTTAAACCCGTAAACATCGAATCATACGATGGCACAACAGATCCTACAGTATGGATCGAGGATTATCTCCTTCATATCCACATGGCCCGTGGTGATGATCTACACGCTATCAAATACCTCCCGGTCAAGCTTAAAGGACCGGCTCGGCATTGGCTTAACAGCTTGCCAGCAGAGTCAATTGGTTGTTGGGAGGACCTAGAATCTGCATTCCTCGACAACTTCCAGGGCACTTATGTGCGAACACCAGACGCCGATGACCTAAGCCACATAATTCAGCAGCCAGAGGAATCGGCTAGACAATTCTGGACGCGATTCCTAACCAAGAAAAATCAAATAGTCGACTGTCTGGACACAGAGGCCCTTGCATCCTTCAAACATAACATCCGAGACGAATGGCTTGCCCGGCACCTAGGACAGGAAAAGCCAAAATCTATGGCAGCCCTCACGACACTCATGACCCGCTTTTGCGCGGGAGAAGACAGTTGGCTAGCTCGTAGCAATAACATGACCAAGAGCCCTGGTAATTCAGATACAAGGGACAACAATGGCAGGCCGCGTCATAACAAGCATAAGCGCCGCATTAACGGCGACAATACTGAGGATATGGCAGTTAATGCCGGATTCAGAGGCTCTAAACCCGGTCAGCGGAAAAAGCCATTCAAAAGAAATACTCCAGGCCCGTCCAGTTTAGACCGAATACTCGACCGCTCATGCCAGATACACGGCAACCCCGAACAACCAGCCAATCACACCAACAGGGATTTTTGGGTGTTCAAGCAGGCAGGGAAGTTAAGTGCCGAACACAGAGACAAGGGGCTGCATAGCAAAGACGAGGAGGAGCCCCGGCCGCCGAACAACAAAGGACAGAAGGGCTTTCCCCCACAAGTGCGGACGGTGAACATGATATACGCAACCCATATCCCCAAAAGGGAACGGAAGCGTGTGCTCAAGGACGTCTATGCATTGGAGCAAGTCGCCCCAAAGTTCAACCCATGGTCCTCCTGCCCGATCACTTTTGATCAAAGGGACCACCCCACTAGCATTCGTCATGGCAGATTCACCGCATTGGTCCTAGACCCAATCATTAACGGATTTCACCTTACTAGAGTCCTCATGGATGGCAGCAGTAGCCTGAACCTGCTTTATCAGGATACAGTGCGAAAAATGGGTATAGATCCCTCAAGGATTAAACCCACAAAGACGACCTTCAAAGGCGTCATACCAGGTGTAGAAGCTAGCCGTACATGCTCAGTTACGCTTGAAGTGGTCTTCGGATCCCCGAATAATTTCCGAAGCGAGGAGTTAACCTTCGACATAGTCCCGTTCTACAGTGGCTATCACGCCCTGCTTGGACGAACCGCATTTGCAAAATTCTATGCGGTGTCGCACTACGCATATCTCAAGCTCAAGATGCCATGCCCTCGTGGAGTCATTACGGTCAATGGAAACACCGAACGCTCTCTCCGAACAGAGGAACACACGGCGGCCCTGGCGGCGGAAGTACAAAGTAGCCTCTCAAGGCAATTCTCCAGTCCGGTTGTTAAACGTCCGGACAACGTCAAATGCGCCCGAAGTAACCTACAACAAAACCGTCTGGCACGTTCCGAGCAAGCATAGCAGTGCGGCCCCAACCCTAGCCCTCGCGAGATTGCGATACCAGTAACACGCGTACATAATTACGCTCTGGAAATACCATGGGCATAAGGGGAGGGGCACAACCACGGCACGCCCAGAATGCGGCTCAACCGCACTAGGGGCTCCCGGTTTTGCCATTTCTTCTTCTTTTATATACTTTCAGGACTCCACTATTCGGAAGGCCTGTCCGGCAGTACAATCGCCGAACACACGATGCAACAGCAAGGGAGACAACAAGCCACCTCAAATGCCCAGGTGGTCTATATAACGAGCTAAATACCTGTCTTACTTAAAGTCTCGCAGCTTGCCCTTGGAGGGGGACATGTCAAATAATCCCATCTCTTGTGTATCGCACTATTTGTATCGTTCTGCTCTCATAGCAGCCCTTTTAATAAACAATACATAGCTCTTGTCTATTATTGCACTCATTTTTTATATAAATATGTTCAGTTATGACATTATGCAACCGTACACTTTGGTACGACCAATACACCAGGGGCTTAAGTACCCCATAATACGGTGTGAGAAGACCGAACACTCTCATGAGTGCAGCACCCCGAACCTATAGCATTATATGCATCGGCTCCAAATCATGTCTTGGGTCAATAGTTGGGTTTTCCCGGCTACCATGTTTTGGTACCTTACGTTCCGCTATGTCGGCTAAGGTAGCACTGGGAGAACTACTGCGATTGTGCCCTAGTTGAGCTGGGTTAACACCTCAGTAGAGAAAGCTAAAACTGACCGTCATGATAGGGCGAGAGACCGGTCGCTGTTCGAGAGGTTTCTCAAGTCCTTAAAGACTTATGCCGCTTAGAGCGAGGAGCTGGCTTTGTCCGGCCTAGGCGTGGATAGCGCCCCGAACTCGGTCTTCCGAATACTAGGGGCTTCGCCGAAATTTAAAATTATAGAATTCTATGGCTAAGTGAGAGTGATAAAGCATTATAAGTCCGATTGCCTTGTTCGTTGTGCTGAGCGCCTCCCTCGATGGACCCAAGAATGGGAACAAGAGTACTCAGGTTTATCCCGAACACCCCAGCACTCTGGTATGGGGGTAGAAGCCGACGACTTGCATCTCTCAGATTTAATAAACGGCCGCACAGAAGGTAATATTTTAAATTCAAAAAGCGTTGCTTAGCGCATATGAACAAGTTTTCAGCGCATAGGATAAACACGAGCGAGTTTACTCAAAAATTACATCCCTGGTACATTCATTCGCCACACGACGGGCACCCTTCAGGACACCCTCATAATACATCTTGGGCCTGCGATGCTCCTTCCCCTCCGGTGGCCCCTCTATCACTAGCTTCTCAGCATCCAGTTTGCCCCAGTGCACTTTTGGACGGGCAAAAGCCCTACGGGCGCCTTCGATGCAAACGGAGCGCTTGATGACTTCAAGCCCGGGACAGGCATCCACCATCCGCCGCACCAGCCCAAAGTAGCTCAAAGGCATGGCCTCCCCAGGCCACAGCCGGCCTATCAGGCCCTTCATGGCTTGTTCGGCTGCCTTATGAAGCTCGACTAGCTGCTTCAGCTGGTCGCTCAGGGGCACCGGGTGTCCGGCCCCAGCATACTGGGACCAGAACACCTTCTCCGTCGAGCTCCCTTCCTCGGCCCGGTAGAATGCGGCGGCGTTGGATACACTGCGGGGCAAATCTGCGAATGCTCCTGGAGAGCTCCGGATTTGGGTAAGTAACAGGTAATTTACTTTCACGTGCTTGCTTTGCATAAAGAATGCCTTACCCGACGCAATCCTTTTCATCGCCTCAATTTCCTGGAGGGCTTTCTGGGCTTCGGCCTTGGCAGATTTGGCGCTTTCAAGTGCCGAGGCAAGCTCGGACTCTTGAGTCTTTGAGTCAAGCTCTAAACTCTCATGTTTTTTCACAAGAGCATTGAGCTCTTGCCGCACCTCCGCAACCTCCGCCTCTTGTTTCTCTCGCTCGGAGCACTCCATCGCCGCATTATCTTCGGCCTTGGAAAGCGCTTCCTTCAGGGTCGTCACCTGGGTTGTGGCCCCTGTAACATTCACGTTGGTCCTGTCATTACTTGCAACCAGGTATTTATATATACACTTACATAAGGTACTATATACCTTCTTTGTCCTCGAGCTTCTTCTTGGCAAGGCCGAGCTCGTTCTCGGACCGCTCGAGGCTCTACTTCAATGCATCAACCTCCGCAGTCAGTGCGGCAGAGGTCAGCAGCGCAGCTTGCATTCCCATTTGACATATTTATGTTAGACTCCTGCGTATATCTTTTTTCGATCCTCAGTCCAGCTTTTCTTTCCGAACACCAAACTGAGCATCAGGGGCTACTGTCTATGCGGTAACATTTTTATATGTTTTAAATACATACCTCAAAGCCTGTTAGAAGGTTGGTACACGCTTCTGTCAGCCCGCTCTTGGCAGACTGAACCTTCTGAATCACCGCACTCATAACAGTGCGGTGCTCCTCGTCGATGGAGGTGTCGTTAAGCACCTCTAGCAAATTGTCCGACGCCTCCGGTTGGACGGAGGCCGCCGGTGTCGTAGGATTGCCCTTCTTGTGAGGGGGACGCCTACCGGACTCCGGAATCACTGAAGGTTTTGGAACGGTGTCCGGCCCAGGGCCGGACTTAGATCCCTCTGGGGCTTCATCCCCTTTGGGCCTGGAGTCCGGGAGGTCGCCTTGCGGCGCCTCCAGGACCACCTCCTCCTGGTTTAGCCCCTTTTGGGACTCCACCTCGGCATCGTCCATAGGGCGAGGGGAGGAGGCCATCGGGAGTGAAGCACTATTCACATCCGACGAATCCAGGGAGCCGCTCGACAAATCGCTGAGCTGAGCCTTGGGCGGACTGCATGATTGAATTCGGCGTCAGAAGGTACTGTACAATAGAGGAACGCCATAAGTTATTCTGGTATCCGGATACTTATGATTTTGCCAGGGGCTTGGCCCTGAATGGCCATTCCTCTCCGCCGTCGTCGGCGTCGGAGGCGTGGTCCGGAAGAAGGGTCTTCCCCTTCTTGGACCCTCCGGCCTCCCTAGTTGGGGCGGCCTTCCTTTTCTTTCCTCCCCCCGCTGGAGGGGAGAGGCTTCTTCTTCCTCCTTGTCGGTGTCAAAACCGGCGGATCTCGGGTAGGGGGTCCCGAACTGTGCGTCTAGGCGGATGGTAACAGGAGACAAGGGACACGAAGTTTTACCCAGGTTCGGGCCCTCTCGATGGAGGTAAAACCCTACTCCTGCTTGATTAATATTGATGATATGGGTAGTACAAGAGTTGATTTACCACGAGATCAGAGAGGCTAAACCCTAGAAGCTAGCCTATGGTATGATTGTTGTTCGTCTTATGGACTAAAGCTCTCCAGTTTATATAGACACCGGAGAGGGCTAGGGTTACACAGAGTCGGTTACAATGGGAGGAGATCTTCATATCGAATCGCCAAGCTTGCCCTCCACGCCAAGGAAAGTCCTATCCGGACATGGGATGAAGTCTTCAATCTTGTGTCTTCATAGTCTGGGAGTCCGGTCAAAGGTCATAGTCCGGCTATCCGGACACCCCCTAATCCAGGACTCCCTTAGTAGCCCCTGAACCAGGCTTCAATGACGACGAGTCCGACGCGCAAATTGTCTTCGGCATTGCAAGGCAGTTCCTCCTCCGAATATTTCATAGAAGATGTTGAACACAAGGATAGTGTCCGGCTCTGCAAAATAAGTTCCACATACCACCATAGAGAGAATAATATCTGCACAAATCTAATCTGCTGACGTATTCCGCAGCGTGACATCACGCCACGGCCAAGCCTTTACGAATCGTTTTACTGTTCCACCTCAGCGCGTTTAGCGAGGCGGTTTCCTTAGCACGTCTTGTCAAAGCAGAGATCGTGTCCCCTTATTCCGGGATTCTCATCAATACAAGCATGGGTAACCCAACCGTGCCTTTGGTATGACTCCCTAATTGAAAGCGAGTCCCAAACGGTTACGGGGAGGGCTCTTGGTATTCAACCTCTTTATAAAGAGACCAAGGATCGACTCCTTTCTTTTCAATTCAATCGAATCCGCCCCTCGCCTCGAGTTCCAACACCCAAAGCTCCAGTTTTAGGCACTTTGGACCTTCGATGATGTCCGGCTCCGACCTTCAAGGCCGGTGGATGCCTTCCTCCGTTATGGAAGAAGACGTGCGAAAGCTGAGAGATGCCAGGTATCTAACCGGCGAAATCTCGCATAGGCTGCCTGCTCAAGGGCCGGCCATTCCCACTCCCCAGCCCGGTGAGAGTGTGGTGTTCACATCCCACTTCCTTTGGGGGCTAGGCTTCCCGATTGATCCCTTTGTGAGGGGGCCTATGTTTTATTATGGGCTGGAATTTCATGACTTAGCCCCGGAGTCCATCCTCCAAATCTCATCGTTCATTGTCGTGTGTGAGGCCTTCCTCCATATTACTCCTCACTTCGGATTGTGGCTTAGAACCTTCAAGGTAGAACCGAAGATGATCTAGGGGCAGCATGCTGAGTGCGGAGGAGCCACCATATGCAAGGTGGCCGATGCTCCATGGCCCAAGGGCTCTTTCCAAGAGGAGTTCGGCTTATGGCAACGGGACTAGTTTTACATCACAGCCCCCAGGGGCACCACATGGGTGGCGCCACCTGCTTTTCGCTCGGGTCCCCCACCACGGCTAGCGTCATGGGTCAATGAAGGGCTTATCTGGGGGCCGTCCAAAGACGTGCCCTTGCTGCAGGGCCGCATTCGAGATCTCCTAGAAAGAGATATCAACTTGACCGTAGTGGCGCAAGTTATGCTAATTCGCCGCATGCTGCCCTGCAAACGTCGCCCTCTACGCCTATGGGAATTTAATCCGGAGGGACCGCGAGTCCTCCAACACTTTATGGGCATGACGCCCGTGGAGATGTACAAATTGTTCTTCGGATCACAAGCAAGGTGTCCGGACTTGTCCGAGGACGCAGGTCTGAGCTGCAATCGCCCGGATGCCCAAGTAAGTAGCCCCGTATTTGGACACGCCATCCATATTTTTATCATAAAATTGCCCTTAACAGAGCTATCCTTTGAACAGGAGTGGATAGCGAAAGCAAAGCTTATCAGGTGTCCAGCCCCCCTGCCCGAGACCATGCCGGATCCCGTGTTAACCAGGATGCTGGAGATTGCACCTTCGGCAGAAGGCGAAGAGGGGAACCAAGGAGATACCGCCTCCGTGAAGGAGGCTGTCAGAAAGGGAGGAATCGAGAATTCCCCCAACCAGGGAAAGAAAAGGACTGCCTCTGAAGACCCGGAGGGGATGGCCTCAAAACGGGGGAAGAAATCTTCGCCAGAGGATCCGGCGCCGGCGAATGCCCCAGCCGTATTGCGCCCCCAAGGGGATCAGCTCTCCACCGAGCCGTAAGTAAAGAGAGGGGCTCCAAAATGAGTGACATCCCTGTTTTATTTCTGAGGAAGATAACCGAAATATTACTTTGCAGTTCAGACCTCAACCCTTCTCAGCAGGGATCATCTTCAGGGGATCTTCATCCGGAGATGATGGAGAGCGAAACGCCTCCCCTAGCTGCACTGTCTTAGGAGGCACGCGACCCTGAGGTGTCGTGTCGGAGGGTTTCTCCAAGTCCGGACCCTGAAAAAGGTCGTCAGGCTAGTCCGGCACCCTCTGGTGCGCGGTCGGAGGGGCTGAAGGATCTGCTCGGGCAAGCGTCTATCTCAGAAGAACACCGTATGTTGATGAACACGGTGATTGGAAGGATTTCATCCGCAGAAAGCGGATTGTACGAGGCCGCCAGGAGTTTACTGACAGGCTTTGAGGTACGTGAAAAGGTGTACCTTTTGGTAGAGCCGCATATATATAAAATGCGCCCTGTATAAATAGTAGCCCCTGAGACTCTATGTGTTGTCAAAAATGACGGCGCACAAAGGATCATAACCCCAGGTATAATATGTCACCTTTTCTATGAAGGTGTCGAGGCGTTCGGTGGCTAGCCGGACTAACGAATCTGCCGAGCTAAAGCGGCAACTTGACGTAGCAGATGCTGACATCGCACTTGTAAATAAGCGGCTAGACGAGCCACAAGGTATGTTCCAAAGACATTTGATAAGAGGAGCTCGATGCTCGTGCCTTATAAGATACGTGCTTAATGTAGATGGTGCTCCTGCCGTGGAGAACCTTCGGGCGGAACTTGCCCGAGCCAAGTAGCAAGCAAGAAAAAGTGATGTGGCTGCCGTTAAAGCGGCTGACGAGCTAAAAGCCGAACAGACTGCTCACTGCCAGAGCAAGAAAGTAATAGCCGAGATGGCTATAAAATTGAAGGATGCTACCGACCGCTGTAAATTTCTTGTACAAGAAGATAGGGCGGCTCAGAAGGACCTTGAAAAGATCACTGCCGAGGCCAAGGATACTCGCTCTGCAATGAGAGCTATGAAGGAGGAGCTACGTCAGGCCGGAGATATCACGGCTGGAAAGCCCTATATGCTGCAGATGAAGTTCGGGGATCCTAGGTATGCTCCGTTAGACCGGCAGTGGAGTGTGGAGAACACTTATCTGGATTTGGCAGCGAGTGCGGCAGACGCGACCGAACACTTCCGGGGTCGAGGGGACCATGAATTGGAAGAACTTATTTGGTCGCAGTTCCACAATCCAGAACACCCACTTTCGCTATCCGACCATTTGGCCGCCTGGGCGGAGCTAAATAGGTTATCCGGACTCACCATGAGGTATGTTGCGAGTCGTCTATGGCCGGAAGAGCCAAAGCCGAAGAGTTATTTTAGCTTGGTGCAGCAGTTCCTTGGTTCGGTGCCACATGTTGATGCAATGAAGAGGTCGGCGTGCATAGAGGGTGCACAGATGGCTCTTGCCCATGTCAAAACATACTGGGCGGATATGAAGGCCAGTGTTGTTGCATCCCGGGGTTCAGACGAAAGCCGAGTACCTGCCAAGCACTACTTTGAGGAAGTTCTTCAGGGCGCTCGTTTAATAGAAGCGCAGTGCTCGAAGCATGTTGTGTTCGAATAGCATATGCTATTGTAAAATAAATATTTTGATAGAATATAAAAGCTTTTTATACTTGTGCTTGCAAGAATTATAATGCCTCCTGTGCGGCCGTTAATGTATATGTGTATATAACCTGAAAGATGGCAGTCGTTGGCTTCAGCCCCCATGCATATAATGCGGGGGTGTTCGCAAAAAGGCGCCTTTTCACACTTAACCCAACGTCTTGGTCCTATAAAGGAGGTGATAGCGCAGCGAACTAGGCAACCAGACTATAATGCTTTATCACTTTCACTTAGCCATAGGAGTTTGACAGTGGGGCTGCTGAATAGCCCCTAGGGGCACCGCGCTCGCCCGAATTTGGGGCGCGTGTGTGCCTGACCGGGAAGCGGCCCTTCATTAATGTTGAGGAATCCGAAAGATTCTGAAAGTCATCGAGTGGCTGACCAGTCTCTCGCTATATCATGATAGTCAGTTTTCGGCTTTCTCTACTGAGGTGCTCGCCTGGCTGAACCGGGGCACAATCGCAGTAGTTCTCCTGGTGTCGCCTTAGCCGATAGAGCGGAACGTAAGGCAGCAAAACACAGGAGCCGGGAAAACCCAACGTTTGACCAAAGACATGATTCGGAGCTGATGCATATAAGGCCAAACTCGCGACGCCGAACACTCCCTAAGGTATTCAGTCTTTATGAAAATGGGCCGAATAAAAGCCCTTGGTAAGAAGCCCCTGGTGCCCAGGAACGCGCAAAATTCTAGCGTGGCCACATGCCAAGACGCCAGCCTCCTCCTTGGTTATAGCGCAAACCGGGGGATGTTATCAACAAGAGACATAAAAAAGGTTTACGCAGGGTCTTAATCTCAAAAGAATCCTTAAAACGGGTCCCTACTGCACGTCTGCGCGTGTGTCTCCATTGTGCCATATCCTGGATGGGTGTAGCACGGTGTTCGTCTACGAAAGAGAGGAACTTAGTGAAAAATAATCGTGCGAGAAATTTATATTAAAATAAACAAAATATAATACAGAGACATGAGTGGAATTGATCCGTATTGTCTCCTGGTGTAAACACGCGGACCCCTTGTACAGGGTTATGCGGCTATCAAGCCTTTGTATGTTTACGACGGACTCGTCGAGCCGTGTCCGGGGTAGTAAAGCTGGTTTAGTGTGCGGCTGTCAAGGCAGCCGCACCATTATCCGCACTTCGGGGATCACTTGATATTTCCCTTTAATGAGATGATGCCTCGTGGACCGGGCATTTTGAATGTGAGGGATGCATAATGCGGTATTGCGTTAAAGCGGGCGAAAGCTTCGCGTTCCAGTAGCGCTTGATAGCAACTTATGAATGGGGCGATGTGGAAGGTTAGCTTTTCGCTTCGGAAGTTGTCGGGTGAGCCAAACATGACTTCTAATGAAAGGGAACCCATACTCTGGGTATCTAGGCCCGGCGTGACTCCTTGAAAGGAAGTGTTGCCATGGCGAATTATTGCTTGGTTTACCCCCAGTTTGCGGATTGTGTCCTGATATAACAGGTTTAGGTCACTACCGCCGTCCATTAGGACTTGTGTAAATTGGAGTCCGTCAATAATCGGATCCAAGACCAAGGCAGTCCAGCCTGCGTTCCGGATACCTCTGGAGTAATCCTGATGATCGAAAGTGATTGGTTCTAACAACCAGTGGCGGGCCTCCTTTGGGGCAGGCCGTATGGCGTGTATCTTCGTAGGCGCCATTCTGTTTTTCCCTTTTGTCACCTGAAGTGAATTTACTGTTGTGACTTCTTATGGGAACTTCTTTTGTTCTCCGGTGTTCTGCTTGTGGGCGCGTCGTCATCCTCGCTTGGTGTGTCGAGCCCCTTGTGTTCGGCGTTGAGTTTGCCGGACTGCTTGAAGACCCAACAATCTTTGTGGGTGTGGTTTGCAAGTCTCCCGGGAGTACTGTGGATTTGACATATTTTGTCCAAGATTTTGTTGAGGTTAGATAGCTCGTCCCTGTCATCCTTGGGGGGCAGCTTTTTCTGATTTTGCCGAGAGCTTTTGAATCCGGCATTGACTGTCGTGCTCATTGGGCTGTTATCCTTGATCCGGCGCTGTTCTTTGTTATGGTGCGGTTTCCCGTTTCCATCTCTTAGTTCGGATGTACTTGGGTCGCTGGTGCTGCTTCTTGCCAACCAGCTATCCTCTCCTGCACAAAAGCGGGTCATGAGGCTTGTTAATGCGGCCATTGTTCTTGGCTTTTCTTGGCCGAGGTGTCTGGCGAGCCATTCGTCTCGGACGCTATGTTTGAAAGCTGCTAGGGCTTCGGCATCCGGACAGTCGACTATCTGATTCTTTTTAGTAAGAAATTTGTTCCAGAGTTTCCGGGCTGACTCTCCGAGTTGTTGAGTTATATGACTCAGATCGTCTGCATTCGGAGGTCGGACATAGGTCCCTTGAAAATTTGCCCGAAAAGCATCCTCGAGCTCTTCCCAACTTCCTATGGTGTTTTCGAGAAGGGTTTTAAGCCAATGTCGGGCTGGCCCTTTGAGCTTAAGGGGTAAGTATTTTATGGCGTGAAGGTCATCTCCTCTGGCCATGTGTATGTGCAGGATATAATCCTCGATCCAGACTCCAGGGTCTGTTGTTCCGTCGTATGCTTCTATGTTTACGGGCTTGAATCCCACTGGAAATTCATGATCCAGTACCTCATCGGTGAAACATAGGGGATGTGCGGCGCCCCTGTTTGTAGGTGTGCCGCGATGTTCGGATATTTTTTGCGTTGCATTGCTCACTAGAGCTTGCTTTCTTGGCCCGTAGATGGATCTGGTTGGACCGGTTTTTTGATGCGAATCCTTGGGCGGATCGCGTGCCATATTGAGTGCGGCGCCCTTTGTTGCTTGAGGTTGATCGTGGGGTCGTCTATCCGACCTGGTGGCTTCATTGTTTTTTGACTGTGGGGGCTCTAAGGCCTCTTCATCAAATTTCGGTAGTAATTTCCGCTTCGGATAGCTCTTTGTGTGATTACTGTTGCCGTACTTGTGTGCGGTATTGAGTACTTTGCCCCATCCGATTCTGAGTGCATCTTCCGCTGTTTTGAGATTCCGCTTCTGCTTTTTCAGGCTACGCGCAGTGGCGACGAGCCTTTGGTGGAGGTTCCCGTGCTCCAGCGACTTGTCCGGAGTGAGGTCGTCCGGACTATTATCTTTGCCGGGGACGGATTGTTCGGTTTGTCTGCCCTGTTTGGACGGTTTCTCGATGGCATGTTCGTCTTCCTTTGATTCGCCCTACTCTATGGCTGGGTCTCTATCGAGGTGGGGCTTGGCGCGGCACTTACGCCGCCGCTTTGATTGTTTTTCGAGGGAATGGTCCCTGGTTGTGCCTTTTTGATCCTCGCCATTGCTTCTTTTAGGTGTTTCCACCATGTATACATCGTGTGATGAGGTGATTGTCCGGTGCTCTATAGGCGCTGGTTCTCGATTGTCTCCTTCATCGGCGTCCATATCGTCGATGTCTTCGGAGTCGTAGTCGAGCATGTCGGTTAGATTGTCGATAGTGGCTATGAAGTGGGTGGTGGGCGGGGTTCGAATTTCTTTGTCGTCCGCATCCCAACCTCGCTCACCATAGTCCGGCCAGGGCTCTCCTGACAAAGAGAGAGACTTTAGTGAATTCAGGACGTCGCCAAAGGGCGAGTGCTGAAAGACGTCCGCGGCGGTGAACTCCATGATCGGAGCCCAATCGGGTTCGATCAGAAGGGGTGCAGGAGATTTGGAGTCCGGAAAGGAGTCCGGCACCTTGGAGTCACAGGCCTCACAAAGGACTAGGCCGGTATCCGGCTCAATCACCGTAGAAATTGCGGCTCCTGGGGCGGCGTCCAACCGTCCATCCCCGACTGGCGTGGTCAGCTCCGAGCTAAGGGTCAGAGCGGACACCTGAGCGGCGCTCTGGGCGCTGTCCAGCGACAGAGCTAGATCATGCCCATCATGACAGTGCGGCGCGCTCGGCCGTGGCTCGAATCCGTCGAAGATCAAGTCCCCGTGGATGTCGGCCGTGTAGTTTAAACTTCCAAATCTGACCTGATGGCCAGGGGCGTAGCTTTCGATCTGCTCCAGATGGCCAAGCGAATTGGCCCGTAGTGTGAAGCTGCCGAATACGAAGATCTGTCCGGGGAGAAGAGTCTCACCCTGGACCGCGTCGTGGTTGATGATCGAAGAAGCCGTCGGGCCTAAAGGTGATGACACAGAGGAACTCTCAATGAAAGCACCAATGTCCGTGTCAAAACCGGCGGATCTCGGGTAGGGGGTCCCGAACTGTGCGTCTAGGCGGATGGTAACAGGAGACAAGGGACACGATGTTTTTACCCAGGTTCGGGCCCTCTCGATGGAGGTAAAACCCTACTCCTGCTTGATTAATATTGATGATATGGGTAGTACAAGAGTTGATCTACCACGAGATCAGA
Organism: Triticum dicoccoides; assembly: GCF_002162155.2. NCBI lineage: Eukaryota > Viridiplantae > Streptophyta > Magnoliopsida > Poales > Poaceae > Triticum > Triticum dicoccoides. Next base: position 214,893,584 of record NC_041391.1, read on the forward strand.
GAGGCTAAACCCTAGAAGCTAGCCTATGGTATGATTTTTGTTCGTCCTATGGACTAAAGCTCTCCGGTTTATATAGACACCGGAGAGGGCTAGGTTTACACAGAGTCGGTTAAAACGGGAGGAGATCTTCATATCGAATCGCCAAGCTTGCCTTCCACGCCAAGGAAAGTCCTATCCGGACACGGGACGAAGTCTTCAATCTTGTGTCTTCACAGTCCGGGAGTCCAGCCAAAGGTCATAGTCCAGCCATCCGTACACCCCCTAATCCAGGACTCCCTCACTCCTCCTCGACTTTGGAGGCGGAGGGTGCTTCGGGGTTGTCGGGCGATGAATCCGACACCACCAGGCGCCGGGAACTCTTTCGAGTCCCCGTGGCCTTCTTCTTGGCCTTCTTCTCCGGCACCACGTGAGGTGCCGGAACCAGCAGCTTCGTCAAGCGTGCATCTGCTGGGCCTTCGGGCAAAGGGGCCGGAGAGTCAAACTGTTCGGACGTCCTCTTCCAGTCCTGTCAAAGGAGCGGGAGTTTAGATCCTGCATAGAGTCAAACTATGAAAATCAAGTGTCCCGTAAAGGACAAAAACAAGCTTACTTCGGTGGCTTGGCGCTTGGCGCAGAATCCGCGATCCTCAGTGATGGGAGGGGAGACCTCGGAGCTCTTGAATAGCACCTTCCAGGCGTCCTCGTGCTTTGTGTCGAAGAGCCTGGACAAAGTCTGGTCTTGGGCCGGGTCGAACTCCCACAAGTTGAAGGCCCGTCGTTGACACGGGAGGATCCGACAGAAGAGCATGGCCTAGACTACGTTGACAAGTTTGACCTTCTTGTTTACCAGGTCTTGGACGCAGGTTTGGAGTCCGGTCACCTCTTCCGGATTACCCCACAACAGGCCCGTCTCTTTCCAAGATGTGAGCCGTGTGGGAATGCCAGATTGGAATTCGGGGGTCGCTGCCCACTTAGGGTCACGCGGCTCGGTGATGTAGAACCACCCCGATTGCTACCCTTTGATGGTTTCCACGAAGGAGCCCTCGAGCCATGTGACGTTGGGCATCTTGCCCACCATGGCGCCTCCGCACTCCGCTTGGGCCGCCCACGACCTTCGGCTTGACGCTAAAGATCTTCAGCCATAGGCCAAAGTGGGGTTTAATACGGAGGAAGGCCTCGCACATGACGATAAACGCCGAGATGTTGAGGATGAAGTTCGGGGCCAGGTCATGGAAATCCAGGCCATAGTAGAACATGAGCCCCCGAACAAATGGGTGAAGTGGGAAGCCCAGTCCGCGCAGGAAATGGGTGAGGAACACCACCCTCTCATGGGGCCTAGGGGTGGGGATGAGTTGCCCCTCATCTGGGAGCCGGTGCGCGATGTTGTTAGACAAGTATCCGGCTTTCCTCAACTTTTTGATGTGCCCCTCCGTGACGGTGGAGGCCATCCATCTACCTCCCGCTCCGGACATGATTGGAGAAGGTTGAGGTGGGAAGTGCGGACTTTGGCGTTGGAGCTCGAGTGCACGGAAATGGATAAGCAAAGGAGGAAGAAGGTGTAGATTGAAAGGGTGAATTCTTATCCCCTTATATGGGAGGCCGAAACTGCATGCCCCCACCAGCCTAGTAAAGCTCACTTATCTCCCAAGCGCCGCGATTGATGGCGCGGTTGGGTTACCCACGCCCGTATTGATGAGAATCCCGGAATAAGGGGACGCGATCTCTGCTTTGACAAGATGTGCCAAGGAAACCGCCTCGCTAAACACGCTGAGGTGGGACAGTAAAACAAATGAAGACTTGGCTATGGCATGCCGTCATGCTACGGAATACGTCATCAGATTAGATTTGTGCAGATATTATTCTTGCTACGGTGGTATGTGGAACTTATTTTACAGAGCCGGACACTATCCTTGTGTTCAACATCTTCTATGAAGTATTCGGAGAAGGAACCCGCCTTGCAATGCCGAAGAAAAATTTGGGCGCCGGACTCGTCGTCATTGAAGCCTGGTTCAGGGGCTACTGAGGGAGTCCTGGATTAGGGGGTGTCCGGATGGCCGGACTATGACCTTTGGCCAGACTCCCGAACTATGAAGATACAATATTCAAGACTTCATCCCGTGTCCGGATAGGACTTTCCTTGGCGTGGAAGGCAAGCTTGGTGATACGATATGTAGATCTCCTCCCATTGTAACCGACTCTGTGTAACCCTAGCCCTCTCCGGTGTCTATATAAACCGGAGAGGTTTTGTCCGTAGGACGAACAACAATCATACCATAGGCTAGCTTCTAGGGTTTAGCCTCTCTGATCTCGTGGTAGATTAACTCTTCTACTACCCATGTCATCCATATTAATCAAGCAGGAGTAGGGTTTTACCTCCATCGAGAGGGCCCGAACCTGGGTAAAAACATCGTGTCCCTTGTAGGGCTGCAAGAAAAGCTCGAGGCTCGTGAGCGGCTCGAGATTGACTCGTTTTTTGACTCGACTGAAGATCGACTCAAAAAGAAAGGAGCTGAGTTTGAACACTTTATGTAGATCGACCGAGAAACGAGCCGATCTTGAGCCAATTTTAGCTCGCTCAATTTTAGCTTGATAGCTCGATAGAATATCATTATAAATGATCATGCCATATATTAAATGGAAATAAGATAATTTATTACCATATATGATGTCCATAATTTTTCATCATTTTATTTACCAACGAACATGGAAACTTAATTAAGTGCAGAGGAGATTTAGGCCTAATTATGGCACGTGGTCAACTATGTGTTAAATATCATATATTTTGGCAAAGGTTCCCAGCATATTGGCTTTTTTTTGTTTTTCATTCATAGATTATAATTTTTACCACCGCATTTAGCTCGAAACTAGCTCGAGATCAACTCGAGATCATTACAAGCTGAGCACGAGTCATGTTCTACAACTCGATCATGAGCTTCACTCAGTTTGAGCTCGCTCGAATTTTCTTATGAGTTGAGCTGAGCCAACTCCAACTCGCTTGGGCTCGACTCGTTTGCAGCCCTAGTCCCTTGTCTCCTGTTACCATCCGCCTAGACGCACAGTTCGGGACCCCCTAACCGAGATCCGCCGGTTTTGACACCGACAGGGGTCCTTCCCACACGACCCAGAAACCGTCGGGGATAGGTGATACGTCTCCAACGTATCTATAATTTATGTAGCATTCATGCTATTATATTATCTGTTTTGGATGTCTATGGGCTTTGCTAAGAATTTTTATATCATTTTTGGGACTAACCTATTAACCTAGAGCCCAGTGCCAGTTTCTGTTTTTTCCTTGTTTTTGAGTTTTACAGAAAAGGAATACCAAACGGAGTCCAATTGACGTGCCAATTTTTGACGATCTTTTGTGGACCAAAAGAAGCCCTTGGAGTGAAAGAGTTGGGCCAGGAGAGTCCCGGGCTGCCCACGAGGGTGGAGCACATGCCCACTTTACCTGGGCACGCCCCCTGCTTCGTGGACAACCCGGAAACCCCTCTGACGTGAGACCTAGGCCAAAAAATCCTATAAATACTGAAACCGACAGAAAATAACCTAGATCAGGAGTTCGAATGCCGCAAGCCTCTATAGCCACCAAAAACCTCTCGGGAGCCAGTTCCGGCACCCTGCCAGAGGGGGGATCCCTCACTGGTGTCCATATTCATCATCCCGACGCTCTCCATGACGAGGAGGGAGTAGTTCACCCTCGGGGCTGAGGGTATGTACCAGTAGCTATGTGTTTGATCTCTCCCTCTCTCGTGTTCTTGAGGTGATACGATATTGATGTATCGCGAGCTTTGCTACTATAGTTGGATCTTATGATGTTTCTCCCCCTCTAGTCTCTTGTAATGGATTGAGTTTTCCCTTTGAAGTTATCTTGTCGGATTGTGTCTTTAAGGATTTGAGGACACTTGATGTATGTCTTGCCATGCTTATCTGTGGTGACAATGGGATATTCACGTGATCTACTTGATGTATGTTTTGGTAATCAACTTGCGGGTTCAATGAACTTATGCATAGGGGTTGGCACGTTTTCATCTTGACTCTCCGTTAGAAACTTTGGGGCACTCTTTGAAGTACTTTGTGTTGGTTGAATAGATGAATCTGAGATTGTGTGATGCATATCATATAATCATGCCCACAGATACTTGAGGTGACAATGGAGTATCTAGGTGACATTAGGGTTTTGGTTGATTTGTGTCTTAAGGTGTTATTCTAGTATGAACTCTATGATAGATTGAACGGAAAGAATAGCTTCATGTTATTTTACTACGGACTCTTGAATAGATAGAACGGAAAGGATAACTTTGAGGTGGTTTCGTACCCTACCATAATCTTTTCGTTTGTTCTCCGCTATTAGTGACTTTGGAGTGACTCTTTGTTGCATGTTGAGGGATAGTTATATGATCCAATTATGTTATTATTGTTGAGAGAACTTGCACTAGTGAAAGTATGAACCCTAGGCCTGGTTTCCTAGCATTGCAATACCGTTTACGCTCACTTTTATCATTAGTTACCTTGCTATTTTTATATTTTCAGATTACAAAAACCTATATCTACCATCCATATTGCACTTGTATCACCATCTCTTCGCCGAACTAGTGCACCTATAGAATTTGCCATTGTATTGGGTGTGTTGGGGACACAAGAGACTCTTTGTTATTTGGTTGCAGGGTTGTTTCAGAGAGACCATCTTCATCCTATGCCTCCCATGGATTGATAAACCTTAGGTCATCCACTTGAGGGAAATTTGCTACTGTCCTACAAACCTCTGCACTTGGAAGCCCAACAACGTCTACAAGAAGAAGGTTGTGTAGTAGACATCAAGCTCTTTTTTGGCGTCGTTGCCGGGGAGGTGAGTGCTTGAAGGTATATCTTTAGATCTTGCAATTGAATCTTTTTGTTTCTTGTTTTATCACTAGTTTAGTTTAGAAAATAAAACTACAAAAAAAACCAGAATTGAGTTTGCCTCATATGCTTCATCTTTTTAATATCTTTCGTGAGAATGATGGAAAGGAAAATTGTGCTCAAGTGCTAGAAGAAGAAGTCTATAAAATGTTTGGCACAAAATCTTTGAATGATGAGCATGATTGCAATGTTGTTAGTATGAATTCCTTGAATATCCATGATGCTAATGATATGCAAAGCCACAAGCTTGGGGAAGCTATGTTTGATGAAGATGATATTTTTGTTCCCCAAGTTTTGATGAGCAAATTTATTATGATGAAAGCTTGCCTCCTATTTATGATGATGATATTGATGAAAGTGGATTTGGAGAGGTCATGACTTTATTTAGTGATGAATCCACTATTTCGAAGAGGTTCCAATTGATTATGAGAACAAAGTTGCTATCTATGATGATTATTATTATGACTTGTATGATATTAAGAATAATGATAACCATGAAACTTGTCATCATTATTTTAGTTTTCAATTGGATTATGCCTCACATGATAATTATTTTGGTGAGTTTGCTCCCACTACTATTCATGAGAAGAAATTTTCTTATGTGGAGAGTAGTAAAATTTATATGCTTGTGCATCATGAAAATAATGCTTTATATGATGGTTATATTGTTGAATTCATTCATGATGCCACTAAAAATTATTGTGAGGGAGGAACATATGCTTGTAGGAATTGCAATAATATCAAGTTTCCTCTCTATGTGCTTGAAATATTGAAGTTATGCTTGTTTTGTCTTCGTATGCTAGTTGATTATTGTTCCCATAAGTTGTTTGCTCACAAAATCCCTAGGCATAGGAAGTGGGTTTGACTTAAATGTGCTAGTAATATGCTTCATGATGCTCCCGTTATGTTTCAATTCTTATCTTTTATGTGAGCATCATTGTCATCATCATGCCTAGCTAAAAGGCATTAAATAAAAGTGCTTGTTGGGAGACAACCCAATATGCATCCTTACTGTTTTTGTGTGTCCACATGATTATGCTACTGTAGTAATCATGTTTTATAGCTTTTTTAAAATAAAGTGCCAAGTAAGACCTTTAGGATAGCTTACGGTGATAGTTGTGTTGATCCTGCTGAAAATCAGAAACTTTTGCACCCAGTAAATTAGTTTTGATAATTCAAAGGAACATGCTTTTGATCTGATTCCATTTTCTCTGGATTCGTACACATATTTCTCAGGCCTTCCTAATTTGGTAGGATTTTTGGAGTTCCAGAAGTATACGTTTGATACATATTACTACAGACTGTTCGGTCATGGTCATCGAGGGTGATTCCGCCTTAACCACTTCTGATACGACTCTGTCGTGCAACCCCTCAAGTGTGAACCTCGGGGGTGATTCCTCTTACATTCACCTTGTTGATTACATTGAGTGGAATTCACCGGGGGTGATTCCTTGGGTTTTCCCCTTGATGTTTGGACACACGATTACTATGGTTACTATGTTACACTGAACCATGTTACTAAAGAAGGGTCGACCCTGAGGGGTACCCACGCGAGCATAATTGCGAGTGATGTGGAGACGGGTTGACCTGGAAGGTGCCCGATAGATAATTACGAGGCGCGGCCGGGCATTCCTAGCCCTTGCCGCAAGTCCTCGAGACGGGGCAACGGGGTCACATCTTTCGTGAGTCTCTGCTTGTTACCGCGCATTCCTAATCCACTACGATTTGGATATTTGATCCGAGGGGCCTCTGGCCTGATAGCACTAACCATCACGTGGGCATAGTATGGGTGTTCTGCGTCGTATGCATCACCCGAATCTTAATAGACGTCAGCGATTGAGCGGCGTGCGTCGGGTTGGACTGGTAAGCACCTACTTTTTTAAAGGAGGTAGCTAGGTCTGCTCACCGGCCGCGTACGCAACGTGCAGGAGTTCCCGGGGAGATGGCCCATGACCCCTGGGGGCATAGGTTTAGTCCGGCGTGCTTGACCTCTCTATTAAGTCTAGGTCGGGTTGCGGCGTATTGTTTGGCCAAGGCCGGGCATGACCCAGGAAAGTGTGTCCGACCGGAGTTAATCGAGTGTGGTGGGTAAGTTGGTGCACCCCTGCAGGGAAGAAAACATCTATCGATAGCATGTCCTACGGTAACGGACACTCGGAGTTGTATCCCGATCGATACAACTAGAACTGGATACTTGTGATGAGAATTGGATGGTGATGAGAATTGGATTGTGATGAGAATTGGATTGTGATGACAATTGGATAGTATGGCTCTGGGATTGCTTTCTCGCAGGGAGTCGAGAAAGGATCTCTGGCCGAGGTTGATAACACTACTACTACTTTACTTTATGCTACTCTACTCCCTCCTATTGCTGCAAGATGGTGGTTTCCAGAAGATGCTAGTCTTCGATAGGACTAGGCCTTCTCTCTATTCTGGCATTTCTGCAGCCCAGTCCACATATACAGCCTTCCTTTGATAATGTTGCATCTGTAGTGTAGATCCTTGCCTGCAAGTACTTTGGATGAGTACTCACGATTGCTTTGCTCCCTCTTTTTCCCCTTTTCCATTCTTCTCGGATGACGCAACCAGATGACGGAGTCCAGGAGCCAGATGACACCTTTGACGACTGCTACTACCCCGAGGGTGCCTACTACCACGTGACGGAGACCGCCGATGACAAGGAGTAGTTAGGAGGCTCCCAGGCAGGAGGCATTGCCTTTTCGATTGATGTTGCTTTTGTGCTAGCCTTCTTAAGGCAAACTTGTTTAACTTTTGTCTATACTCAGATATTGTTGCTTCCGCTGACTCTTGTGTTTTCGAGCTTATGTATTCGAGCCCTCGAGGCCCCTGGCTTGTAATATAAAGCTTGTATTATTTTAATTTGTGTCTAGAGTTGTGTTGTGATATCTTCCAGTGAGTCCCTGATCTTGATCGTACACATTTGCGTGTATGATTAGTGTACTATTGAATCGGGGGTTCGTCTGTCTGACGAACGTCCGGGACAGGGAAAACTTTCCCGGATGTTTTCCCCCTTCTCCAGCATCGCCTAGCGCTGCGTTAGAACACCTCTAGCCCCGATTATTGTCTTGTTATGCATATGTTTGTGTGTATTTATTGTTTCTCCCCCCTCTTCTGTCCAGTAGACCCCGAGGCTGACGATGCCCCGGTGATCGACTACGCCAACGACAACCCCTCCTTGACAGAGCAACCAGGCAAGCCCCCCCTTTGACCATCCCGATATCGCCCATTCCATTCTCTCATGCTTGCATTAGATTTTGCTACTGTTATTGTTTGCTCCTATTCTGATGCATAGCCTGCTTCTGTATCTGATGTTGTACCTTACCTGCTTATCCTAAACTTCTTAGTATAGGTTGGTTAGTGATCCATCAGTGACCCCCACCTTGTCATTGTTGCCCCTGCTTCATCATTGAAGACCCGATCAACGGGATCGAAGACCTGGCCCCGGCACCGCACATCACTTTCCCCTTAGTTGCTCGACACTGCTAGGTTACTATCGAGTGCCGAGGCTGAGACCTCTACAGCACTTCTGATGTTAACCCTGTAGTGTAGCTATTCGGTCGTGGTCATCGAGGGTGATTCCGCCTTAACCACTTTTGATACAACTCTATCGTGCAACCCCTCAAGTGTGAACCTCGGGGGTGATTCCTCTTACGTTCACCTTGTTGATTACATCGAGTGGAATTCACCGGGGGTGATTCCTCGGGTTTTCCCCTTGATGTTTGGACACACGGTTACTATGGTTACTATGTTACACTAAACCATGTTACTAAAGACGGATCGACCCTAAGGGGTACCCGTGCGAGCATAATTGCGAGTGATGTGGAAATGGGTTGACCTGGAAGGTGCCCGAGAGATAATTACGAGGCGTGGTCGGGCATTCCTAGCCCTTGCCGCAAGTCCTCGAGACGGGGCAACAGGGTCACACCTTTCGTGAGTCTCTGCTTGTTACCGCGCGTTCCTAATCCACTATGATTTGGATATTTGATCCGAGGGGCCTCTGGCCTGATAGCACTAACCATCACGTGGGCATAGTATGGGCGTTCTGCGTCGTATGCATCAGTCGAAGCTTAATACACGTCAGTGACTGAGCGGCGCACGCTGGGTTGGACTGGTAAGCACCTGCTTTTTTAAAGGAGGTAGCTAGGTCTGCTCACCGGCTGTGTACGCAATGTGCAGGAGTTACCGGGGAGATGGCCCATGACCCCTGGGGGCATAGGTTTAGTCCTGCGTGCTTGACCTCTCTATTAAGTCTAGGTCGGGTTGCGGCGTATTGTTTAGCCGAGGCCGGGCACGACCTAGGAAAGTGTGTCCGGCCAGAGTTAGTCGAGCGTGGTGGGTAAGTTGGTGCACCCCTGCAGGGAAACATCTATCGATAGCCTGTCCTACGGTAACGGACACTCGAAGTTGTATCCCGATCGATACAACTAGAACTGGATACTTGTGATGAGAATTGGATTGTGATGAGAATTGGATTGTGATGACAATTGGATAGTATGGCTCTGGGATTGCTTTTTCGCAGGGAGTTGAGAAAGGATCTTTGGCCGAGGTTTATAACACTACTACTACTTTACTTTATGCAACTCTATTCCCTCGTGTTGCTGCAAGATGGTGGTTTCCAGAAGATGCTAGTCTTGGATAGGACTAGGCCTTCTCTCTATTCTGGCATTTCTGCAGCCCAGTACACATATACAGCCTTCCTTTGATAATGTTGCATCTGTAGTGTAGATCCTTGCTTGCGAGTACTTTGGATGAGTACTCACGATTGCTTTGCTCCCTCTTTTTCCCCTTTTCCATTCTTCTCGGATGACGCAACCAGATGACGGAGTCTAGGAGCCAGATGACACCTTTGACGATTGCTACTACCCCGAGGGTGCCTACTACCACGTGACAGAGACCGCCGATGACAAGGAGTAGTTAGGAGGCTCCCAGGTAGGAGGCATTGCCTTTTCGATTGATGTTGCTTTTGTGCTAGCCTTCTTAAGGCAAACTTGTTTAACTTTTGTCGATACTCAGATATTGTTGCTTCCGCTGACTCTTGTGTTTTCGAGCTTATGTATTCGAGCCCTCGAGGCCCCTGGCTTGTAATATAAAGCTTGTATTATTTTAATTTGTGTCTAGAGTTGTGTTGTGATATCTTCCCGTGAGTCCCTGATCTTGATCGTACACATTTGCGTGTATGATTAGTGTATGATTGAATCAGGGGCGTCACAAGTTGGTATCAGAGCCGACTGCCTGTTGGTAGCCCCCTTTCCAACTCCTTGGCCGAACTTGAGTCTAGAAACCGAAAACCATTTTACTAACTTGGTTGTGTGTCTTACGGGCCCACGTCGCCAATTGGGTGGTATTAGGATCTTTTACTCCTCGTCTATACTCTGGGACTCTAATCTCTCTTCCATTCAGGTTAAATGAATTTACTAACTACATTAGGTTCTCGTAACGACTTTTCCTGGAGAGCCCCTTCATTTCGGATGGTTGCCTGCTTCACCAGAAGACTTCAAAGATATTCTCCGATCTATTCCCGAGAACTTGTGTTGATTTCTTTTGCAATCCCTTAACACCGTCGAATCCTTATGGATAACTGCATGCCCTCGCAGTTCTTACTTCCATTCCTAGTTGTTCTTGTTATTACAAGATACCCGAAAGTATTCTCCGACTTTCGAGAATCCTTTTCTTTTTGACTGCCTTGCAACTCTTTTCTGCCTGAATAACCCTACGAATAATTCCACACACTTATCAGGGATTTGTTCATCCCCAGTTGATCATATGACTCACAAAATTCTCCGAATACAATTCGATCTCCTGAACATCCTCTGCAGCCTATTGCTCTTGATTCTCCTTGCCTGCTAGCATTGGGATTAATTCCATATGTCTAGCAATATTCTTTAAAAGTTCTTTGTGGTTGTCATTCTGTTCCTATGGATTCAACGTGTGTGAGCGAATACTCGCAATCATCAATTAATCCTTGGAAATTTTCTTTCCGGCTCCGACATCGCTCCGGTTATGAGCTGGTTCTTGCCCAATCAAGATTTGATCGAGTGCACCTCTAAGTCTATTCAACTTACTCATCTTTTGATCAGAGCCTCCATTTCTGATCCTTTGAATTGAAATCATAACTCCTTTGTACTCAAGCATCGAATTATTCAGATGTTTCTATAATCCAATGCCTTTGCATTCTTTCCTTCTTCTGATTGAGTACTGATTCCTACATTAGATCCATTAAGGACCGCTGAATCCTTTGTTGGATTATTATCCGACAGTTTCCTTCATATTCAAAATGTTGTGCGCTTTTCCCCTGATACATATTGCCTTTGGTAAATTGTATTCTCTGCTTTGTTAACCATGCTCTGCTTCCGAGCTTGAGTTAATTTCCTCTGAAGTTTTTGCAAATGTTCCTAAGATGCCCCGACGGGTTGAACTAATGCTTTCCCTAATTTGTGTGAACCCGGAAATTTCTATGTGTCATACTCTACTGGTGTTACGTCAGATAAAAATTTCTACACTACAACTTCGTCAAAAGCGAGAAGTAAATGAGAGGTTATGCATTGAAGAAGTGGGAGTCGACCTTGAACTTTGTGTTCATGCCCATAAACACGATGTAGGTCTTATCATGGAAGCTTCTCTTATAATCAAATGGTCCCTTGGTATAAGCTCATCTTGCATCTGTAAATTGATTCTTTGCAATCATGGTCCTGACCGTGATTGTTCTTCTTTGATCCCATGTCGCGGGCAAGTTAAAGCACTTGTTCTGCAAATCAATATTCTTGTCCAACCCTTATACTGATCTATCTCGAGTATTACCCCCCCCCCCTACTGTCTCGAGGATATCATCCTATTGTACTACGCCCTATGAACTTTTCTATGGAGTGGTATTTTTTCCCTGTCATAGTAACTCCACGGCATCTGGGTTGTCGTCAACCGAGACCACCGAACAATGAATCGATTCCGCTTGGTGATACAACACTCCTAGTACTCTGTTGCTGGGGAGTTAAACACCACCTCACGTCATTCCTAGCCTGTTTGGCTATATCACTATCGTGCGAGTTTCAACTGTGCTACCTAGTCCTTATGCCCGGAGCAACTTCCGACAACGAGCAAAGCTTGCATCGATCTCCCGCGTCCTATCATTTCATCTCGAACAACAAGTTTGATTTCGAGCTTGCGTCGAATCCGTGGTCCTCATGGCCTTTCACTTCATCTACCCTTTTGTTTGTTGTCGTCACTGCTCGATGACATCTTCCTGAAATCTCTCGACAATTGTGTTGTGCTTGTAAACATTCTAAGCTCTTCCAGCATATCAATCGAATTCGTGATAAGAAATACCATCCTTGACCTTCGATGATTTGAGTTGTCATCGACACAACCCCCCTTGTCTTCTTTCCAACACATGTTTGATAATGTTTTGGTTATACCTTGGACTCCTTGCTATTCCTGCAATTGTTCTTTGAGTATTTCTTGTGATCTTCAACTCCAACCCCTACTAGGAACACCATGTCAACACTATCCCGAAGCATGTGTGTGGTACTCCGATCATCAACAAGAACATTGGGAGCGCAATGCTAACTATTCTTGATCAATTATCCAAACACCATTGTATGGGTAAACCTCATAAATTCCTTGCCCCTTTGTCTAAACGGCTTAATACTTGGAGCCCTATCATGCTCTGCCTTTCCTTAGGAAAGTTATACTCTAACACTTGGGTATAAACACATTTTCCTTGCCATTGGTCTATTTAATCTGATAATCACATTTTCCTTTCCATTGTTTTGTTTAACCTTTCTTGTGATCTAACTTGTCTGACCAGAGATAAATCCCTGCTTAAGTAAGCACCTTGGTGTACAACTCTGTCAGTAAGACCCTATTACTATTGTTGATGACATTCCGGTAACCACCATTGGACGAGAACTTTGCCTATTGGTCCGCCTCGTCTTACGAGCAGGAAAATGGTTCTCTTCGTCCCACGCCCTTGGTACCAAACCTTGTTGCCAACATAACTGACAGGCTATCCTCTGACCTGCCTTGCTATTATGACCATTCAAGATGTTAGCGCCTTCCTGCTTTTAACCCACATGTTGGGCCCATAACCCACAGTTCCACAAGATCGAAACCTGACTCTCATGTACACCCTTGTTTCTAAGGTTATTTCTCACGCTTGGCTTCATATGAAAATCCCGAGCCGCCTTCCGAGAGTCGATCTATTCTGGTATCAGACGCAATACTTATTCCCATTGCTCTGAACCCCTTTCACCCTCTGTTCCAGGCAATGAATGATTTCCTACCAAGTTGAAGCTTCTTATTGCACCTTCTTACCTTGCTCTCGATGACTTTCTTGGATTTCAACTTGAGAGATGCCTCCATGCCACGTTCACTGAGATAGCCCCCATGTACCTATCTTGTGTTGAGCTTCGTCCTTCCCGAGTCTTTCTCCCTTACTCCGCCTCTTAAATCTCGGGACGAGATTTCTTGTAGTGGAGGAAATTTGTAACACCCCGAGAATCATGCTACAGTAATCCCCTTCTAATGATGCCTTGTCATCATTGTTACTGCTGCTAATCTTCACTTGATCCAAATCACCGATTCAAATTCAAATCCAATCTAAAGTCAAAAACTCTTATTTGTCAGACATGAGATCTAAAATGTTCATCTTGTGGAAAATAGTCATTTGTTAATATTGGTGGTGAACCAACATGTTTGAAAAGTATTTTAATGGTCTTTTGCGAATATAACAATGGCTAAAAATAATTATTAAATGCTTTTTAAGTTATACAAATACTAAACTATTTCAAAAGCCTCACAACCTTTTTGTGGCAGTGCTAACTATTGCAATGTAATTATGTGGCCAAGTCCCACATTTTACAAAATCCTTTTGGCAACCCAAATATTTCCATACTTTTTGTGTAAAAAGAAAAGAGCAAAAGAAAAAGAAAAAGAAACCCCCTGACCCCCCTAGGCCTTAGTCATCTGGGCGGCCCAACCCAGCAGCCCACCTTCCCCGGTCGCCTCCCTCCTCTCTGTTCACCCGACCCAGCGATCACGCTCGCCGGTCGCCACCGAACCCTGTCGCTGTCCCCGTCGGGGAAGGGATAAGGGCGACGTCCCCTCGACCCCTCGGGCTCCCTGCACCCACTCACTCCCCCTGGACGCCCCCTCTCCCCTCTCTCCCTCTAGCCTCGCCCCCTTCTCCAGATCCACCTCCTTCCCCCTTCAGATCCGCTCGCCCCCAGCGCCATCGTCGCCGTTGTCGACGACCACCGTGGCCACCGTGCGCCCCTAGCCACCTCTCCATGTCCATAAGCCCCGCGGGAGCTGCCTTCATCGACTACAACTCCGGATCGGAGCTGGGAGGTCGCCGCCACGTCGTCTGCACCTTCTTCATCAACTACGGCCGCCGCGTCCTCGCCGTCGATCTGCGTCGTCCCGTCCTCCACGGCCTCCCCGAGAACTCCATCCGCCCCGTTGTGAGCTCCTTTTCCCATCCCCTCTTTTCCTTGCTCGATTCATCACCGTATCGTTGTCCTCATAAGCCTGGCCGCCATGGCCGACGCTTTGCGTCCGAGCGCAGGCTCGCCTGCCCATCCCCGTGCCCCTGCTCCTCGCAGCCGCTCTTGGTCGTGCCCTGCCTTGTGCCCGGCTGTGCCTCGACACACGCGTCCGCCCCGGCGTTGTCGCGCTCCCGGACACCCCTGTGAGCCGCCGCGCCCGGCCCTGCATCCAGCCGCCATGCAACTGCGGCCTGCATCGGCCCCTCGCCCAGCGTCGCTCAGCGGCCCAGGCTCACACCATGCAGCGCCGCACCCTACGCCCAACTCGTGTGCATGCCACCGCTGCTCTGCTGAATCTACTACTGCTGCTAATTAGTGTAGCTATATGGCTAGCTTTGCGAATATTACACGGACTAGCTCCCTTGGCAGCCTCTAATCAGCAGTTAAACAACTGCTAACAGTGGTAAAAATAATATGAGTAGGTAGTCCACTTGAGAAACTCCATTTTACCCCACCGGGCCAAATCCATTTGATGCATGGAATAAATCCTATGAAAATCACAAAAAGCTATCTTTTGTTAGCAAAAAACAGAACTGTGTGTGCGTGCGTGTATTCTGTGTGTGTGGTGGCTGGCCGGCTCTCCGTTAGCTAATTAGTACTCCTACTAGTTAGTCTAATCAGTGATTACGTATAGTGCAAATGACAGGTGGACCCCCCATCTAAATATCCACTTAAATAGAAAATGCAAGATATGTGTGTATGACATCTAGGCCCCATCTACAGTTTTGACCAGTCAATAGTCAAACAGTTGACTGTTGACTGCACTGTTGACTGAGTCAACTAGGACCCCCCTGGACCCACTGTCAGCCTCTAGTGACCCTGCTGTGTACACTCTGCCGGGTGCACATAGCAATTTCACCTTTTATTCCAAATTAATAATGATTTCAGGAATTATTTAAATCTTTGAAAAATCATAGATAATAATCCGTTGCTCGGATGAAGAAGTTTTCTACATGAAAGTTGCTCAGAATTTCGAGACGAATCCGAATACGACTTCCGTTCGTCTGCCACATGTCCCTAGCATAGCGAACCTGCAAACTTTCCCCTCCGGTTCGTCTGTCTGACGGACGTCCGAGACCGGGAAAACTTTCCCGGATGTTTTCCCCCTTCTCCAGCATCGCCTAGCGCTGCGTTAGAACACCTCTAGCCCCGATTATTGTCTTGTTATGCATATGTTTGCGTGTATTTACTGTTTCTCCCCCCTCTTCTGTCCGGTAGACCCCGAGGCCGACGATGCCCCGGTGATCGACTATGCCAACGACGACCCCTCCTTGCCAGAGCAACCAGGCAAGCCCCCCCTTTGATCATCCCGATATCACCCATTCCATTCTCTCATGCTTGCATTAGATTTTGCTACTGTTATTGTTTGCTCCTATTCTGATGCATAGCCTGCTTCTGTATCTGATGTTGTACCTTACCTGCTTATCCTAAACTTCTTAGTATAGGTTGGTTAGTGATCCATCAGTGAACCCCACCTTGTCCTTGTTGCCCCTGCTTCATCATTGAAGACCCGATCAACGGGATCGAAGACCAGGCCCCAGCACCGCACATCACTTTCCCCTTAGTTGCTCGACACTGCTGGGTTACTATCGAGTGCCGAGGGTGAGACCTCTACAGCACTTCTGATGTTAACCCTGTAGTGTAGCTATTCGGTCGTGGTCATCGAGGGTGATTCCGCCTTAACCACTTCCAATACAACTCTGTCGTGCAACCCCTCAAGTGTGAACCTCGGGGGTGATTCCTCTTACGTTCACCTTGTTGATTACATCGAGTGGAATTCACCGGGGGTGATTCCTCGGGTTTTCCCCTTGATGTTTGGACACACGGTTACTATGGTTACTATGTTACACTAAACCATGTTACTAAAGACGGATCGACCCTAAGGGGTACCCGTGCGAGCATAATTGCGAGTGATGTGGAAATGGGTTGACCTGGAAGGTGCCCGAGAGATAATTACGAGGCGTGGTCGGGCATTCCTAGCCCTTGCCGCAAGTCCTTGAGACGGGGCAACGGGGTCACATCTTTCGTGAGTATCTGCTTGTTACCGCGCGTTCCTAATCCACTATGATTTGGATATTTGATCCGAGGGGCCTCTGGCCTGATAGCACTAACCATCACGTGGGCATAGTATGGGCGTTCTGCGTCGTATGCATCGGCCGAAGCTTAATAGACGTCAGCGACTGAGCGGCGCGCGCCGGGTTGGACTGGTAAGCACCTGCTTTTTTAAAGGAGGTAGCTAGGTCTGCTCACCGGCTGCGTACGCAACGTGCAGGAGTTACCGGGGAGATGGCCCATGACCCCTGGGGGCATAGGTTTAGTCCGGCGTGCTTGACCTCTCTATTAAGTCTAGGTCGGGTTGCGGCGTATTGTTTGGCCGAGGCCGGGCACGACCCAAGAAAGTGTGTCCGGCCAGAGTTAGTCGAGCGTGGTGGGTAAGTTGGTGCACCCCTGCAGGGAAACATCTATCGATAGCCTGTCCTACGGTAACGGACACTCGAAGTTGTATCCCGATCGATACAACTAGAACTGGATACTTGTGATGAGAATTGGATTGTGATGAGAATTGGATTGTGATGACAATTGGATAGTATGGCTCTGGGATTGCTTTTTCGCAGGGAGTCGAGAAAGGATCTTTGGCCGAGGTTGATAACACTACTACTACTTTACTTTATGTTACTCTACTCCCTCGTGTTGCTGCAAGATGGTGGTTTCTAGAAGATGCTAGTCTTGGATAGGACTAGGCCTTCTCTCTATTCTGGCATTTCTGCAGCCCAGTCCACATATACAGCCTTCCTTTGATAATGTTGCATCTGTAGTGTAGATCCTTGCCTGCAAGTACTTTGGATGAGTACTCACGATTGCTTTGCTCCCTCTTTTTCCCCTTTTCCATTCTTCTCGGATGACGCAACCAGATGACGGAGTCCAGGAGCCAGATGACACCTTTGATGACTGCTACTACCCCGAGGGTGCCTACTACCACGTGACGGAGACCACTGATGACAAGGAGTAGTTAGGAGGCTCCCAGGCAGGAGGCATTGCCTTTTCGATCAATGTTGGTTTTGTTCTAGCCTTCTTAAGGCAAACTTGTTTAACTTATGTCTGTACTCAGATATTGTTGCTTCCGCTGACTCTTGTGTTTTCGAGCTTATGTATTCGAGCCCTCGAGGCCCCTGGCTTGTAATATAAAGCTTGTATTATTTTAATTTGTGTCTAGAATTGTGTTGTGATATCTTCCCGTGAGTCCCTGATCTTGATCGTACACATTTGCGTGTATGATTAGTGTACTATTGAATCGGGGGTGTCACAGTGCCCCCCCTGCTGAAGTCGGTCGCGTCCTCGTCCTCGGCACCGCCCTCAAGGTTGTAGTACTCGTAGTAGTGGCTGTGCCAGAGCTCGCGTTGGTACTCCACCACCGATTCCTCGACGAACAGGCTCTTCTCTACCTCGACGTCGGCCACGTGCAACTCCTCCTCCTGGTGCTCCTCGATCTATGTCGCCTCCTGCTTCTCTAGCTCCCGCTCGGTGCTCTCATGGGGAAGCAGGTGCTCCATGGCCACCGCTGCCATTTCGGATGTGGGTTGCATGCTGGATTCCGAGGTGCCATGGAATATCTTGGCGTGTGCATCCTCGATCTTGGCATGGATGGCCTCAACCCGGGCCAGGGCGACAGCGGCGGCACGAATGGCAGCTCGAGCGTTCTCGGCGTTTAAAGCCGCCGTCGCAGCAGCAGCTGAAGCCGTCTCGACTGCTACTGCTGCCCTGTCGGCTGCCACACATTCCCTCTTGGAGGATGCGGACGCGCTCAATGCGGATACAGTGGCACTCTCGGCGTAGGCGGCCGCGCTCTTGGCGCAGGCGGCCGCGCTCAGGGAGGACGCGACCATTGTACGGGCCTTCATGAAGCATTTCCATGGCGTCATCTTTGCACGAAGGGGTTGCGGGAATGGGCATCGGGGTTCATCAATTCAGGCGTTGCCAACACTGGAGCAGACGAGCCGGCGAAGCTTTAGGAGGAAGACTTAAATAGACCCACGAATTTTCATCGCAAATGGTTCCTAAAGAAATTGTGTGTGATGTTGTTGATATTTTTTATTAGCTGTGAAAGACGAATTTGGAGTAAAGTGGCAACAGATGGTGTTTTAAATGTACGAGAAAATTTGTAGTACTAATAAAACTGTTCAAATTTTGGAAAAATTCAGGGGTCATTCGACCTTTTAAGACATTTAAGTGATTTTCTAGCCATTTAATGACCGTAATTCAAATTTGAACTACATGTACATGCAACAGCTAACCATAACGGGTTGAAAAGTCATATTATGTGTACTTGTGTGCGAGTTAATTCCATGTGCAGTAAATTGGAAGGAATTTTTAAACATATTGGTCTCACGGCTATGACACAATTAAGCATGGAGTGACATGGCATTTAAATTCCACAAAAAATAAAAAGATCAGAAACACATGAAACCTTGCTTGATGTAATGTCATGCCACCAAGATGATGTGGTAGAAAAATTGGCATGTTTGACGAAAGTTTGGACACACGCCCCTCACAAACTGAAGCAACTCACTAGAAGGCTCATGGTTCCGAGAGGGAACAATGCATGTTTGATGACGAACGGGCGATAGCTTCCTCTTATGGTCATTAAATGGCTAGAAAATTGACTTGATGCAATTTTCTACATGAAACCTTGCTTGATGCAAATTTCTACAGTTAACATGCACTAATACAACTGTCGTGTCAAAAATTGGAAAATTTCAAGGGTCATTTGACCTTTTTTAAGACATTTGAGTGATTTTCTAGCCATTTAATGACCGTAATCAAAATAGAAATACATATACATGCAATGGCTAACCATAACAGTTTGAAAAAAAATCATATTTGTGTACTTTTGTGCGAGTTAATCCCATGTGCAGTAAATTGGAAGTAATTTTCAAACATATTGGTCTCACGCCCTAGACACATGCATGGAGTGCCAGGGCATTTAAATTCCAAAAAATAAAAAAAATCAGAAACACATGAACCTTGCTTGATGTAATGTCATGCCACCAAGATGTTGTGGTAAAAAATTGGCATGTTTGACAAAAGTTTGGACACACGCCTCTCACAAACCGGAGCAACTCAATAGAAGGCTCGTGGTTCCGAGAGGGAACAATGCATGTTTGATGACAAATGGGAGATAGCTTGCTCTTACGGCCTTCAATTTTTTTCTACATTTAACATGCACTAATACAACTATCATGTGAAAAATTAAAAAATTATAGGGATCATTTGACCTTTTAAAGACATTTAAGAGATTTTCTAGCCATTTAATGACCGTAATTCAAATTTGAACTACATCTACATGCAACGTCTAACCATAACGGTTTGAAAAATCATATTTGTGTACTTGTGTGCGAGTTAATTCCATGTGCAGTAAATTGAAAGGAATTTTCTAATATATTGGTCACACGCCCTGGACACATGCATGGAGTACCATGGCATTTAAATTCCGAAAAATTAAAAACTATCAGAAACATATTAAACCTTGCTTAATGTAATGTTATGCCACCAAGATGATGTGGTAAAAAAATTGGAATGTTTGACGAAAGTTTGGACACACACCCCTCACAAACCGGAGCAACTCACTAGAAGGCTCGTGGTTCCGAGAGGGAACAATGCATGTTTGATGACGAACGGGAGATAGCTTCCTCTTAAAACCTTCAAAAAAATTCTACATTTAACGTGCACTAATACAACTGTCATGTGAAAAATTGGAAAATTCTAGGGGCCATTTGAACTTTTAAAGACATTTAAGAGATTTTCTAGCCATTTAGTGATCGCAATTCAAATTCGAACTACATCTACATGCAACAGCTAACCATAACGGTTTGAAAAATCAAATTTGTGTACTTGTGTGCGAGTTAATTCCATGGGCAGTAAATTAGAAGGAATTTTCAAACATATTGGTGTCACGGCATGGACACATGCATGGAGTGCCATGGCATTTTAATTCCAAAAAGTTAAACAATGATTAGAAAAATATGAAATCTTGCTTGATGTAATGTCATGCCACCAAGATGATGTGGTAAAAAAATTGGCTTGGTTGATGATAGTTTGGACACACACCCCTCACAAACCATAGCAACTCACTAGAAGGCTCATGGTTCCGAGAGGGAACAATGTATGTTTGATGACGAACATGAGATAGCTTCCTCTTACAAACCGGAGCAACTCACATGAAACCTTGCTTGACGTAATGTCATGCCACCAAGATGATGTGATAAAATAATTGGCTTGTTTGACGAAAGTTTGGACACACACCCCTCACAAACTGGAGCAACTCACTAGAAGGCTCGTGGTTTCGAGAGGGAACAATGCATGTTTGATGACGAACGGGCGATAACTTCCTCTTATGGGCTTCAAAAGATTTCTACAGTTAACATGCACTAATAAAACTGTCATTTCAAAATTTGGAAAAATTCAGGGGTCATTTATCCTTTTTAAGACATTTAAATGATTTTCTAGCCATTTAATGACCGTAATCCAAATTTGAACTACATCTACATGCAGCACCTAACCATAACGGTTTGAAAAAAAATATTTGTGTACTTGTGTGCGAGTTAATTCCATGTGCAGTAAATTGGAACGAATTTTCAAGCATATTGGTGCCACGGCTTCAACACATGCATGGAGTGCCATGGCATTTAAATTCCAAAAAATTAAAAAAATCATCAAACGATGTAAATATCTGGTGTTCAAAAAAGAAAATGTAAAGATCTGGCAACAGAACTGGCCCCCACAAGATTGCCACTCTATTTCGTGCCTTGAGGTTTGGAAGGTCAGTGCTGAGGGTTATTAATCAGACATGGTTCTGCATTGGAAACCGTCAGCTATTATGTTCACACACGGCTTTTGCTGCGTGAATCGTCTGGAATTCAAACTACAGTACTCGTAAATTCCGGCGACCGGCGTGTGTACTGTTGTCGGATATCGGGTTTCGGCAAAACCGTTAAGGTTCGAACTCTAGGGTGCACATGAAGATCTACTCCCTACCAATCCATGCCCCAACACTTCGCCATGAATCTAAGCTACATGATGAACAACACAAGGGACACGAGGTTTGTACTGGTTCCGGCCACCATTGTGGTGTAATACCCTAATTCAGTGTGTGGTGTCGTGGATTGCCTCTGGGGCTGATGATGAACAGTACAGAGGAAGAACAGCCTCGCGAGGGGTGTTCTTGTGGTGATGTGCTTGGAGAGGAATTGCTCCGTCTCTGTTGGCACTAGGTGAGATCCAGATGCCTTCTACTGTGGTGGCTATCTCAATTTATAGAGGCCCTGGTCCTCCTCCCAAATATTGAGCGGGAAGGGAGCCAACAATGGCCATTTTGAAGGGGGACAGCTAGTACAAGCTATCCTGACTAAAGGTGGTCTTCGACTGCCAAAGGCACTGGTGATAATGCCGTCTTGGGCTCCACGGTGATCTCCATCCTGCCGTCCTGCTGGTCTTAGTCTTGTTGCACCGATATGGAAACCTTTGCTTGAGGCCTCGGTACTCCGCGCCTACACTTGCCCACTTTGCACCAAAGAGGAAACAAGTACACTGCACTGGCTGGCGCCCGCCTGGTCTTGGTCATCATGGCTTGCATCATGAGCACCTCGTGAGGTACTTCTTGCCTTGATCTCTCCGCCTCCTCACGAGCCTGCCTGATGAGGCCGCCCCTGAGGAAGCCTTGCGTCGTCCGCCCTGCGAGGCTTGGCCCCTCGCAGGGTCTTGAACCTGGGTTGATGAAGACGGGCCGTACTGGGCCACTGCTCGAGCCACGCCGCAGGCCACAGGCAGGCAAGTCTAGGGACCCCCGTTCCCAGAATGTCGACAATAGCCCCCGGGCCCAAGGCATGCTCGGACTTGGCTTAGCAGCAAAGCCAAAGGGCAAGTGCGGAGCGTCATGGGCCCCAACAACCTGCGGCCTTGGTCGCCGCGTGGCGGTTGATTGGACGTGGGCGTCTCCGCTTCCCCATGCTACCTCGGCAACTGCCTGATTTGACGAGTCCCTGCTGCATGAAAAAAGAGTCATCATTACCTGTGATCATGGAGGCCGGTGGTTGGCCTCCCTTGGGCTATAAATGTGGAGGGGCGCAAGCCCCCACTGCACATCTCCCATCCCCCCGCCTGCTTCTTCTTCCTCCTTGCTCCAGGTGCTTGCCGTGTCCCATGGCGCCCGTGAAGAGGTTCTCGGTTGCAGAAAAGGGAAGGCTCGCCAGGAACGGCCTGGCTCCCCTCTGCCCAAGTGCGGTCGTGGTCGTCCCTGCAAACACCCCGCGACTCCCGCAGCGGCTCCTCGTGGTCGCGGTGGTGGTCCTTAACGCGGTGATGGCCACTCGGTCGTTGGAGGTAGACGCGCCATGGCCGCGTGGCCTCCCCAGCCACGCTTTCACTCGGCGGAGGTGCTGTCGGAGTTTGTCGTGTGGTCGGCAGATCCGGCCAACAACTGGCTCTAGTTCACCCGCTTCTTTGTTGTCGAACTGCCGGCGGATGGCCCTGGTGGGCTCTTGCTGCAGGCGGACGACTGCTGTAGCAGGGCTTCCTACGTAGTAGTGGAGATCTCCATCGCTGGGAACGTGGCCCTGGCTCGCGGCTGGCAAACGTTTGCCCGCGCGCGTGGCCTGGGCTGGCGGTGCACCCTCCACTTCAAGTTCGACGGCGACGCGACTCTATGTGAGGGTGTTCGGAGAAGACGGTCGCTGTGTTGGGTGCTGCCCCAAAGAGGATGACGGCGACGAGGTGCTTGGCCTTGGCGACGGCCGCGACAAGGGCGAAGGCGAACCCGCTCCTGGTGGCGTCCGCAGCTCGCTGAGTTTCAGTTGCTCCCCTTCCGGTGACAACTCCTCCAGCGGTGGCCACGATCAGCCACCACGCCGCCGCGCCCGCTTCGAGGGCGGCAGCGGGTCTTCCCTCCGCCGTGCCCCAGTGAAGCGCGAGAAGGAGTCTGACTGAGCTCGGGAGGACGGTGCGGATCCCTCCTCGCGAGCTGACGCAGGGCGCACGCTGTTTTCATTTTGTTTTCCTCCTTTTCCTGCATCAAGAGAGAGAAATATGGAGCCCCGTGGGGGCGTGCAACATACTATGATTCCCTAATTATCATGCTATTTTTGTCGTCCCTGTGCTGCGTTATGGTGTTGCGGTTATGTGCTTGCATGTGGAACAACTTAGCTTGCGATGTTTGTCGTAGTTTTTGCCTCGCGAGGTACCTGCTTGAGGCCTCGCCGGGCGTCTTTAGGTCTGCAAATATCAGTCGGGAGAATAGTTTTCGAACCTTTGTCGCGAGGGTGGCCAGCTTAGGTCCGGTGCTTCATGTCGTGATGCCCGTGGGGCATGGACTGGGAGGGGTGCTCCCGTCGTGAACTTGAGCAAGGGAGCCTTGCGAAAACCAGGTGAGGAAGGGCTCACGAGGGCGCCCAGGCAGCCCCCTCACGTGGCTTAGAGAGAGAGAGCGAGCAGGGCAAAAGCCAAAGATAGAGAACAAGGATAGACGATGGCAAACAACACCAGAAGCAACTCCAATAAAAGTCCAAACAAGGGACAACAAGCCAACTGCGGAAAGCAAATGAAAAGTCGCGTTCGGCACCTAGTCTAGTCTTTGACATCTTCTCACCAACGTGGAGCTAAGTGTTGCCATTGGGCGTGGGCGGGAGCCCCCGAGGCCCAAGGGCGGCACTCCGGAGACTCCGGGGCGTGTACAGCCCCAACTCATTATCACGTGAGAGTGTCATGGGCGGCGAGCTTCATAGGCACTGGGCCTTCTTCATAGGCACCGGGCCTTTCTTGGGGCGGTGAGCTTCACATGCGCGGGGCCTTCTTTATAGGCACTGGGCCTTTCTTCATAGGCACCGGGCCTTCTTCACAGGCAGTGGGCCTTACTTCAAGGGTAGAACCTCCGGAGGTGCTGAATGTTCCACACGTTTGGAATGGGCACCCCTTCCTGGGTCTCCAAACGCGCGGCGCCAGGTCTGGAAACATGAACAACCTTGAACGGGCCCTCCCACATGGGCGAGAGCTTGTGCAACGCTTCCCTGGAGAGCACCCACCTGAGCACGAGGTCACCTACCTCAAGAGTCCTGGGGTGGATGTTGCGGCAGTGGTATCGCCGCAGCGCCTACTGGTATCTTGCTGCTCGTAGCGCGGCCTCCCGATGGTGTTCCTCCCCCAGCACGAGATCCATCCCCGCATGGCGTCCTATTATGCTTCATCAAATGCTAGGACCACACGGAGCGACGCCTGACCTCGTGAGGGAGGACTGCCTCTGCTCCGTAGACGAGGAAGAACGGGGTCTCGCCAATCGACTTGGTGGTGGTAGTGCGGATGGACCACAACACAGACTGGAGCTCATTGTACCAGCCCCTGCCACAGGCCTCCAGCTTCTTCTTGAAGGTCCTGGTTTTGAGGCCTTTTAGGACCTCTGCGTTGGCGCGTTCGTCCTGGCCGTTACTCCGGGGGTGTGCCACCGAAGCGTAGCATATTTGCATTCGAAGGTTAGCACAATATGTTTTGAAGAGATTGCTGGTGAACTGCGAACCGTTGTCGGTGATGATGTGACTAGGGACCCCGAATCGGCTCATGAGGCCCTTGATGAATTTGACTGCAGAACCAGTCGGGATGGTGCGGCCGGCCTCCACCTCCGCCCACTTGGTGAACTTGTCGATGGCGACGTAGAGGTAGCGGTAGCCCCTAGGCGCTCGAGGAAACGGGCCCAAGATATCTAGCCCCCAGACCGCGAACGTCCATGAGAGTGGGATGGTCTGCAGGCCCTGAGCTGGCTGATGGATCTGCTTGGCATGGAATTGGCAGGCTTCGCAAGCCTTCACCAGCTCGATGGCGTCGTTGAGTGATGTAGGCCAGTAAAACCCGCTATGAAATGCCTTGCCAACAAGGGTGATGATGAGTGGTGTCCACAATCTCCATCGTGTATGTCAGCCAGCAACTCCTTCCTCCGTTCCCTGGATATGCAACGCAGGGAAACATCATTTGGCCGCTTCCGGTAGAGCTCTCCGTCTCCGATGCATTAGGCCGTGGCTTGCCGGGCCACGCGTTCCGCGTCCTCCTCCTTTTCTGGTAGAGACCCTTGCATCAGGTAATCCTTGAATTTTGTAGTCCAGCATCCCTCCTGAGGCTCGAGCGCTAAGAGCAAGCGTGCTCCCGAGGTTGGGCCACATGCCGGGGCTCTTGTGGCAGGTGGTTGAGGGAGTTCTTCCCGAGGTTGCATTGTGCTCGATAGTGACGGTGCTGGCGATGGCTTGAAGAGCCGTTCCTCGAAAATGCCAGGCTCCTGAGGCAGCCACCTGGATGCCCTCCTGGCAATGTCATCAGCCGCTTGGTTGGTGCCGCGGGGCACATGCTGCAACTCCAGCCCCTAAAATTGCTTTTCCATCCTGCGCACCTCCGCAAGGTACGCCTCCATATGCTCGTCCTTTGGCTCGTACACTTTGTTGGAGAAGTTGACGAGGAGTTGTGAGTCGCCCTTGATGATGAGGCGTTTCACCACTAGTGCTGCTGCAGCTTTTAAGCCCGCTATGAGGCCTTCGTATTCTGCTATGTTGTTGGAGACCTTCTCGCCATGCTGGAAACAGAGTTGCACGACGTAATAGAGCTTGTCCTGAGTGGGGGATATAAGCACTGCGCCAGCCCCCGCACCATGTTGCAAGAATGCCCCATCAAAGTACATGACCCAGCCGTCCGGTGCCTCGCTTCCTAGGGAGAGTGACCGATCTTCACCTGCTTCAAGCCCTGGTGCCTCTGTCCATTCTGCCACAAAATCTGCAAGCGTGGTTCCCTTGACGACCCTAGTCGTGCTGAATTCCAACTGAAATGCTTGCAGCTCAATGTTCCATTCGGCGACCCTTCTAGCGGAATTGGGGCTCCGAAGCACCCTTAACAATGGGTAGGCCGAGACGACCTTGATGGGGTGACCTTAAAAGTAATGTCACAACTTACGCAAGGCCACCAATAGTGCAAGCAAGAGCTTCTGAGGCATGGGGTATTGCGCCCTAGCATCCCGCAGCACCGTGCTGACGAAGTACAACAGATGCTCGATGAGGGTGGGTGTGCTGACGAAGCCCGTACCCTCCAGAGAGCTAGGCGCTTCCTGAGACGTCAGAGCCCCCAGCACCTGGCTGCCTGGTGAGGCCCCTTCAGCCCTGGGGGCGTCTTCCTGTTGAGGCGGGTCTCCATCTGCCGAGTATGTGGTCTTCACGAGGCTTTCCTGGTCTTGTGCTATCGCGGTCGGGGCCGCGGTCGGTCGCGATGCAGCCTTGACCTGGCGCTCTTCCCGAACCGCCACCAGAACTGCGCTGGCGGAGTAGGGCGTGGCAGCGAGGTAGAGCACCAGGGGCTCCTGAGGGTGTCGCACCACCATCACCGAAGGGCTGGTCAGGTACTTCTTAAGATCTTGAAATGCTTCGTCGGCCTCCTGTGTCCATTTGAACGGGCCCTTCTTCTTCATCAGCTTGAAGAAGGGCAGGGCATGTTTCCCCATCTTGGAGATGAAGCGTCCTAACGCAGTTACGCGCCCGGCGAGCTTCTGCATTTCCCTGAGGGTTTGCGGCAGACTCATGTCTTCGATCACCTTGACCTTCTCTGGGTTGGCCTCGATCCCCCTGTGGGACACGAGGAAGCCCAGAAGCTTGCCAGAGGTAACGCCAAACACGCACTTCTCTGGGTTGAGCCGCAGATCCACTTCATGAAGGCTCGTGAAGGTTTCTTCCAGGTCCTGGATCAAGGTCTTCGCCTCCCAAGACTTCACCACAATGTCGTCGACGCAGGCCTCGGTGTTTCTCCCGAGCTGCCGGCCCAAGGCGATATGCATCAGTCGCTGGAAGGTTGCGCCCGTGTTATGCAACCTGAACGGCATGTAGGTGTAGCAGTACACCCCGCACGGGGTCAGGAAGGCCGTCTTCTCCACGTCTTCTATCACCATCTTGATTTGATGATAGCTCGAAAATGCATCCACGAAGCACAGCAGGTCGCACTCAGCGGTGGAGTCGACAATTTGGTCAATGCGAGGGAGTGGGAATGGATCTTGGGGGCATGCCTTGTTGAGGTTGGTGAAGTCGATGCACATGCGCTCCTTTCCTCCCTTTTTCGGCACAACAACAGGTTTGCCAGCCATTCGGGGTAGTGAACCTCGCGAATGACACCTGCCGCCTCCAGCTTGCGGGTTTCCTGGATGATGAAGGCCTGCTTCTCGGTGGACTGCTTCCTTGCTTTCTGCTTCACAGGGCGTACATTAGGGCACACATTCAGGTGATGCTCAATCACCTGCCTTGGGACCCCGCGCTAGCTACTTGGGTTCCCATGCGAACACCTCCTTGTTCGAGCATAGGAATTTCACCAGTGCCTCCTCTTGGTCGGGGTCGAGATTGGCACCTATGGTGAAGGTGGCGCCAGAGGATCCATCCTCATCAACTAGCAACTGCTTGGTCCGCCTTGTCCTGGGTGAACAACTTCTTCTTCTTGGTTGGCGCAGCCCCCTTGGCCTTGGAGGTGTCGGCGCCGGCGGGCTGCGCTGCTGCGGCTGTCTTGAGGGCGAGCTTGAACGCTGATACGTCCCCAATGTATCTTCCAAGGCATAGGCTCACCATCATAGAAGGATGATCGAGTCTCCGGGATCCTTAAATCTGCAGCCAAACTCATCCTCTTGAATCTATATTCATACTCACACTTCTGGTTTTGCAGGTCATAGATCTGGGCTTGGAGGTGCTCAATTTTCTCTTGAAGCTTGAAGATGGTCTCCCAAATGACTTTGGCGTCTAGCTTGTGTTTGTTGGTGAACTCTATGATCATCATCTGGTTGGCGTTGAGTCCACGCTCCACCATCCCTTGGCACTTGAAAACTTGCCGCTCCACGGCTTTGAGCTTTGTCTCCACGCTTCCGGTACGCCTTGGTCCCTCCACATCGCAGATGTGCAGCACCACCTCACGCATCTCAATGGCTTGAGGTTGTTGCAGCACCTAGACGAGATAGGGGTTGATAACCCTCTCGAAAAACTTGTCCTTGGGAGCGCTTGGAGACGCCATGATGCTCTAGATCTGAAATAGAAACAGCTCGAAATGAAAACAGAGGATATTTGCGTGATACGGTGGTCAAAACCTTCGAGAGTATATATAATGATTTTTTACCGACCAAAATAGTAACGTGCAAGAAAATGGAGTCCGGGAGGCACACGAGGTGCTCATGAGACAGGGGCGCGCCTAGTAAGGGTGGGCGCGCCCTCCACTCTCATGGGGGCCTCGTGTCCCCCTCGGACTACTTCTTTCTTCCTAATATTCTTAAATATTCCAAAACTGATAAAAATTGCCATTCGAGTTGTTTTGGAGTCGGTTTACTTACCGTACCACATACCTATTCCTTTTTGGAGTCTGGAACATTCTGGAAAGTGTCCCTTATGTATTCCTCTGGGGTTACGGTTTCAATAATATTAGTTTCAACATTGATAGGATTACCTGAAATATAATGTTTAATTCTTTGACCGTTCACCACCCTCGGACTTGTGCCTTCGAAATTGTTGATTTTCATAGCACCAGAATGATAGACCTCCTCGATAACATAAGGACCTTCCCATTTAGAGAGAAGTTTTCCTGCAAAAAATCTTAAACGAGAGTTGACTAATAACACATAATTGCCTACGTTAAACTCACGCTTTTGTATCCTTTTGTCATGCCTGCATTTAACTTTTTCTTTGAATAGCTTGGCATTCTCATAGGCTTGGGTTCTCCATTCATCAAGTGAGCTAATGTCAAACAACCTCTTCTCATTGGAAAGTTTGAAGTCATAGTTGAGCTCTTTAATAGCCCAATATGCTTTATGTTCAAGTTCAAGAGGTAAATGACAAGCTTTTCCATAAACCATCTTATAAGGAGACATACCCATAGGATTTTTGTATGCAGTTCTATAGGCCCATAATGCATCATCAAGTTTTTTGGACCAATTCTTTCTAGATCTATTAACAGTCTTTTGCAAAATTAATTTGAGCTCTCTATTGCTCAACTCTACTTGACCACTAGACTGCGGATGATAAGGAGATGCGATTCTATGATTGACATCATACTTAGCAAGCATCTTATGGAAAACACCATGAATAAAATGTGAACCACCATCAGTCATAAGATATCTAGGGACTCCAAACCTCGGAAAAATAACTTCTTTAAGCATTTTAATAGAGGTGTTATGATCAACACTACTAGTTGGAATAGCTTCTA
Source organism: Triticum dicoccoides (assembly GCF_002162155.2). NCBI lineage: Eukaryota > Viridiplantae > Streptophyta > Magnoliopsida > Poales > Poaceae > Triticum > Triticum dicoccoides. Next base: position 214,923,262 of record NC_041391.1, read on the forward strand.
CCCACTTAGTAACATAATCAATAGCAACTAAAATATGTGTGTAACCATTAGAGGCAGGAAAAGGTCCCATATAATCAAAGCCCCAAACATCAAACGGTTCGATAACAAGAGAATAGTTCATAGGCATTTCTTGACGTCTACTAATATTACCAATTCTTTGACATTCATCACAAGATAAGACAAACTTACGAGCATCTTTGAAGAGAGTAGGCCAATAAAAACCAGATTGCAATACCTTATGTGCGGTTCTATCTCCAGCGTGGTGTCCTCCATAGGATTTAGAGTGACACTTCCGTAGGATCTATTCTTGTTCATGCTCAGGCACACAACGTCTAATAACACCATCTACTCCTTCTTTATAAAGGTGTGGGTCATCCTAGAAGTAATGTCTTAAATCATAAAACAACTTTTTCTTTTGCTGGTATGTGAAACTAGGTGGTATAAACTTATCAATAATGTAATTAGCATAATCAGCATACCAAGGAGCAGTATGAGAAGCATTAATGACCGCTAATTGTTCATCAGGAAAGCTATCATCAATAGGCAGTGGGTCATCAAGAACATTCTCTAACCTAGATAAGTTATCTGCAACGGGGTTCTCAGCTCCCTTTCTATCAATATAATATGCAAATCAAATTCTTGGAGCAAGAGAACCCATCTAATGAGTCTAGGCTTGGCATCTTTCTTTTCCATAAGATATTTAATAGCAGCATGATCAGTGTGAATAGTAACTTTGGAATCAACAATATAAGGTCTAAACTTATCACATGCAAACACAACTGCTAAGAATTCTTTTTCAGTAGTAGCATAATTTCTATGGGCAATATCAAGAGTCTTACTAGCATACTGGATAACATTCAATTTCTTATCAACTCTTTGCCCTAGAATAGCACCTACAGCATAATCACTAGCATCATACATAATTTCAAAAGGTAAATTCCAATCAGGTGGCTGAACAATAGGTGCAGTGATCAAAGCTTTCTTAAGTGTTTCAAATGCTTCTGCACAATCATCATCAAAGACAAAAGGAATATCTTTTTGCAATAAATTAGTCAGAGGCCTGGAGATTTTAGAAAAGTCCTTAATGAACCTCCTATAAAAACCGGCATGACCAAGGAAACTTTTCTTATACCTTTTATGTCCTTGGGACATGGCATCTTTTCAATAGCATCAACTTTAGCTTTGTCAACTTCAATACCTCTCTCAGAGATCTTATGCCCTAATGCAATGCCTTCATTAACCATAAAGTGGCACTTTTCCCAATTCAACATGAGGCTAGTGTCTTCACATCTCTGCAAAACTCGATCAAGGTTGCTCAAGTAATCATCAAAAGAGGATCCATAGATGGAGAAATCATCCATGAACACCTCACAAATCTTTTCACAAAAGTCAGAGAATATAGCCATCATGCATCTTTGAAAGGTAGCAGGTGCATTACATAAACCAAAAGGCATACGTCTATAAGCAAAAGTACCGAAAGGGCAAGTAAAAGTAGTTTTAGATTGATTCCCCGCTGACACAGGTATTTGAGAGAAACCAGAATAACCATCTAGAAAGCAGAAATGTGTGTGTTTGGATAGTCTTTCTAGCATTTGATCAATAAAAGGTAAAGGGTAATGATCTTTCTTAGTAGCTTTATTTAATTTATGGAAATCAATTACCATCCTATAACCTGTAATAATTCTTTGCGGGATCAATTCATCTTTATCATTAGGAACAACGGTAATACCTCCCTTTTTAGGAACACAATGGACAGGACTTACCCATTCACTATCAGCAACGGGATAAATTATACCTGCTTCAAGGAGCTTTAGTATCTCCTTTCTTACCACTTCTTTCATCTTGGGATTCAGTCGTCGTTGAGAATCTCTAATTGGTTTGGCATCTTTCTCCACTGTAATTTTGTGTTGGCATAACATGGGACTAATGCCCTTAAGATCATCCAGAGTATATCCAATAGCAATTATGTGCTTCTTCAGAGTTTTCAATAATCTTTCTTCTTCTTGCTCTGAAAGGTTAGCACTAATAATAATAGGATATATTTTCTTCTCATCAAGATAAGCATACTTAAGATTATCAGGTAATGGTTTGAGTTCAAACACGGGATCACCCTTGGGTGGAGGGGGATCCCCAAGAATTTCAACGGGAAGGTTATGTTTCAGCATAGGTTCCTGTTTAAGGAACACTTCATCTATTTCCCTTCTTTCCTTCATAAACATATCATTTTCATGGTCTAGCAAATATTGTTCTAATGGATCAGTAGGAGGCACGACAATAGAAGCAAGACCAATAATCTCATCCTTACTAGGTGATTCTCTATCATGGGGTTGTCTACGAAATTTAGCAAAATTAAACTCATGTTTCATATCCCCCAAGCCAATTTCAACAATATCCTTTTCACAGTCAATCTTAGCTTTAACATTATTCAAGAAGGGTCTACCAAAAATAATGGGACAAAAATCATCTTGTGGGGAACCAAGAACAAGAAAATCAGCAGGGTATTTAACCTTCCCACACAAGACTTCAACATCTCTAACTATCCCGACTGGTTTAATGGTATCCCTATTAGCAAGCTTAATAGTAACATCAATGTCTTCTAATTCAACGGGTGCAATTTTGTGCATAATTTATTTATATAAATCACAGGGTATTGCACTAGCACTAGCACCCATATCACATAAGCCATGATAACAATGATCTCCTATTTTAACAGAAATAACATGCATGCCTACGATAGGTCTATGTATCTTAGTATCTGGTCTAGCAATATTAGCAGTCTCACCACAGAAATAAATAACATGCCCATCTAAATCATCATCCAAGAGATCTTTAACCATAGCAATACTAGGTTCAACTTTGATTTGCTCAAGAGGTGTATAAGTCCTAGTATTACTCTTATGAACAACAGTTGAAGTTTTAGCATGATCCTTTATCCTAACAGGGAAAGGAGGTTTCTCAACATAAGTAGTAGGAACAATAGGATCACTATAGGTGATAGTCTTTTCTTTAACAGTAATACGTGCAACTACTTTCACTTCAATGGGAGGACTATATTTAAACCATTTCTCTTTAGGGAGATCAACGTGAGTAGCACAAGATTCATAGAAAGAAGCTACTATCTCAGAGTCAAGTCCATATTTAGCGCTAAATCCATGAAAAGCATCGGTATCCATAAAAGATTTAACACAATCGAACTTAGGTGTCATACCTGACTCCTTACCATCGTCGAAACCCCAATCTTCAGAGTTGCGTTTAATTCTTTCCAATAAGTCCCATTTGAAATCAATAGTCTTCAGCATATAAGAACCAGCATAGGAAGTATCGAGCAGGTTGCGATCATTGAGAGAAAGCCGAGCATAAAAATTTTGAATAATCATTTCCCGGGAGAGCTCATGATTGGGGCATGAATATAACATTGACTTAAGCCTCTCCCAAGCTTGAGCGATGCTTTCTCCTTCGCGAGGCCAGAAATTATATATGTAATTACGATCACGATGAACAAGATGCATAGGGTAAAACTTCTGGTGAAATTCCATCTTCAATCGTTTATAATTCCAAAATCTCGTATCATCACATAACCTATACCATGTAAATGCATCTCCCTTCAAAGATAAAGGGAAGACCTTCCTTTTGACAGCATCATCGGGAATACCTGCAAGCTTAAATAATCCACAAACTTCATCCACAAAGATAAGGTGTAAATCGGGATGCAATGTTCCATCTCCTGTAAATGGATTAGCTAGCAGTTTCTCTATCATACCCGAAGGAATCTCAAAGTAAATATTTTCAAAAATTTCAGTAGGTTCAGGAGCAACTCTTTTCTCTTCTGGTCGGGGTGAAGATACCCCGAACAAGCCCATCAAAGGATTAGTTTCCATAGTGACAAGTAAGAGAAAATTTCAGCACACTATATAAATGTTTCCTTACCAAGTTCCACTCACCAAAAGCGCTACACTCCCCGGCAACGGTGCCAGAAAAGAGTCTTGATGACCCACAAGTGTAGGGGATCTATCGTAGTCCTTTTGATAAGTAAGAGTGTCAAACCCAATGAGGAGCAGAAGGAAATGATAAGCGGTTTTCAGTAAGGTTTTCTGTGCAGGCACTGAAATTGTAGGTAATAGATAGTTTTGTGATAAGATAAATTGTAACGAGTAACAAGCAATGAAAGTAAATAAAGTGCAGCAAGGTGGCCCAATCCTTTATGTAGCAAAGGATAAGCCTAGACAATTTCTTATAATGAGGAAGGAGCTCCCGAGGACACATGGGAATTATCATCAAGCTAGTTTTCATCACGTTCATTTGATTCGCGTTCGGTACTTTGATAATTTGATATGTGGGTGGACCGGTGCTTGGGTACTGCCCTTACTTGGAAAAGCATCCCACTTATGATTAACCCCTATTGCAAGCGTCCGCAACTACAAAAGAAGTATTAAGGTAAACCTAACCACAACATTAAACATATGGATCCAAATCAGCCCCTAACGAAGCAACGCATAAACTAGGGTTTAAGCTTCTGTCACTCTAGCAACCCATCATCTACTTATTACTTCCCAATGCCTTCCTCTAGGCCCAAATAATGGTGAAGTGTCATGTAGTCGACGTTCACATAACACCACTAGAGGAAAAGACAACATACATCTCATCAAAATATCGAACGAATACCAAATTCACATGACTACTAATAGCAAGACTTCCCCCATGTCCTCAGGAACAAACGTAACTACTCACAAAGCATATTCATATTCATAATCAGAGGAGTAATAATATGCATTAAGGATCTGAACATATGATCTTCCACCAAGTAAACCAATTAGCATCAACTACAAGGAGTAATCAACACTACTAGCAACCCACAGGTACCAATTTGTGGTTTTGATACAAGATTGGATACAAGAGATGAACTAGGGTTTTGAGAGGAGATGGTGCTGGTGAAGATGTTGATGCAGATTAAACCCCTCCCGATGAGAGGATCATTGGTGATGATGATGATTTCCCCCTCCCGGAGGGAAGTGTCACCGGCAGAACAGCTCTGCCGAAGCTCTAGATTGGTTCCGCCAAGGTTCCACCTCGTGGCGGCGGAGTTTCGTCCCGTAAGCTTGCCCACAATTTTTTCTAGGGTAGAAGCCCTCATATAGCAAAAGATGGACACCGGGGGGCCACCAGGGGGCCCAGGAGATAGGGCGCGTCCAGTAGGGGTGGGCGCGCCCCCCACCCTCCTGGCCAGGGTGTGGGCCCCCTGATGTATTTCTTCCGCTCAATAATTCTTATTGATTCCAAAAACATGTTTCATGGAGTTTCAGGATTTTTGGAGCAGTGCAGAATAGGTTTCCAATGTTTGCTCCTTTTCCAGCCAGAATTCCAGTTGCCGGCATTCCCCCTCTTCACGGTAAACCTTGTAAAATAAGGAAGAATAGCCATAAGTATTGAGATATAATGTGTAATAACAGCCCATAGTACAATAAATATTGAAATAAAAGCATGATGCAAAATGGACGTATCAGACGGCAAGCGCGGCTATGTGTTATGGTCTCTCTCTCCGACTAACTCGCAGGAACCTTGGAACCAGAATATGAGCGGCCCCGTCGGCCACTCCTTTTTCATGCAATTTGCTTGCACATTAAAGGGGGGCTCCTGAGCATAGCACCTCAGGGTCTCTTACTGGCTCTCGAGCCCTCGCCCCTGGCCTTGACCACAACATCGCAACCTGGCATACTAGCAGCGACCGAGCCTCGCTCAAGGGCCGGGACCCGAGGATGTAGAGCATCTAGATGAGCAAGAAAAAGGGAGGCTGGCGTGAGCCCCGCCAAAAAGCACCACCAACAGGACATAGTCAGACGTCGCGCAAGGGAATCACCGCGGGCTTGCCAAGATAAGTCACCCCATACATATCGGCATGAACCTCACGACCCAGTATTTCGACTCTCGCAATCTCGCTAGGGCAGTGCAGTTTCCCTTTTCGGCCTTCAGGGAGCTGCTTGTGCGCTAAAGGGGACCTCCTGAGCATCGCGCCTCAGGGGCTCTTACCGTACCTCGGGCCGCTCACCTCCTGGCCTTGACCACGGCATTGCGACCTGGCATACCAGCAACGGCTAAAGCATGCCTGGGGACTGGGTCCTGTCGGAGTAGAGCACTAAGCGACCAGGAGAACGAAAAGAAGCGTCGTGCCAAAGCGTGATACACAATTAAAACACCAAACTGGGAATAATAATGTTAAGGCAAAAGTATTACAGTTTCTTACATGCCCCCACAATGCCCGTCATGATTCCACGCAGGGAAAACAAAAGAAGAGGACCTGGAAGAGCCCCGACCACATGGCATCACTGACGACGCTGGGTGGACGCCGCTGCTGCGCTCCAGGAGCGGCGAAAGCTCGGCGGCTCGTGGCTATCGTCGTTGGTGGATTTCGGAGAATCACTAGATTCCGAGGAGTCGTGCTGCTGCTGGAGGAGCTGCTGGCAAGGCCAAGGGCAAGTTCAGTGCCCATGGCCGCGCCGCGTGGGTCGCCTCTTCCGGGGTGGTAATCCAGGCGTCGTCCGTCCTGGCCAAACACCTTGAAGAAAAGCGTCGAGGCCCCGTCGTATTCGAAGTGGATGGCGAGAGCCCCCTCCGGGCAGCAGGCGCGGGCGATCTCGCCCCACCCTCGAGTCATGAATACGTCACCTGGGGGGACGACCTCGACCTCAGCTTCGGAAGGATGGCAGCCGCACCCGGCATGTTGCAGCGACAGCTCGGCAAGTCCCCTTGGCGGTATCTCCTTCGCAATGAACCGTGGGAATCAGATCCATGTGTGCGGCAGCATTGCCGCCACACCACGAACTCGCGCGTCATACCTTCGGCATGGGTGTGCGAGCTGGGTGGACGCACAACCACCGCTTGTCCACCTCCGCGGTCCAGGCCCTCACAATGCTGGGTGCCGCCCCCGTGCGCAGGGCTCTACACGCGGGTGCACATGGGGATCGGGAAGCCCGGTGGAGCTCGCTCGTACCAAGGTCGCATCACCTCCTTCCCCTCGCCAGCATTGCCGGAGCGGCCAAGCCTTTTCCTCGAGGGAAGTGGCCCGACCTCCTCCCGAGGAGATTTTCCCTTCTCCGCCGCGGAAAACCTCCTGATCGGCGCCATGGACACTTCGGCAAGACGGCGAGGCAAAGAAGAAGAAGGAAGAACAGGCAGTGAGAAGATGGAGATGAGCAGGGGGGGCTCCGCCCCTCCCCTCATTTATAGCCAGGGGAGGCCAACCGCCAGCCTCCATGATCCCCAGTAATGATGATCCTTTTGCATGTAGCATGCTCTTGTCAAGTCGAATGATTGCCGAGGCAGCGTGGGGAAGTGTAGACGCCCACGTCCCATCAAGCACCACGTGTCGACTGGGTCTGCAGGCGGTTGGGGCCCGCGGTGCTCCGCCCTTGCCCTTAGGCTTTGCCTCGAAGCCAAGTCGGAACACGCCTTGGGCTCGGGGGCTACTATCGGCTTTCTGGGAACTGGGGTACCCAACTTGCCTGCCTACGGCCCACCACATGGCTTCATCGACAGCCTGGTATGGCCCATCTTCAGCACCAACAACACAAGACTCTCACGAGGGGCCAAGCTTCACGAGGCGAACGACGCCAAGACCTCCAAAAGGGGCTGCCTCCTTAGGCTGGCTCTTGAGGAGCAGAGATTTCTATGCAGGGCCTCACCTCATGAGATTCAGATGACGCAAGCCATGACGACCCAGGCCAGGCGTGCACCAGTGGGCACAGTACAAAGGTTTCCTCTTTGGTGCTAAAGAGGCAAGCGCAGGCACGGAGTCCCGAGGCATCAACCAAAGGTTTCCATTTCCATGCAACAAGACCAAGACCGCCAGAACTACAAGACGGAGGTCATCGCCGAGCCAACCACGGCGTCACGACCAGAAGCTTTGCAGGCGAAGGCCACCTTTCGTCAGGATAAGATGTACTAGTTGTCTCCCTTTGAATTTGGTCGTTGTGGGATCCCTTCCCGCCTTCATTTGGGAAGAGGACCAAGGCTACTATAAATATAGCCTAGCCACCACCATAGAGGGGGGTCCGGATTCAGTCGATCCTCACCCTCACTAGCTCACCCAAGCACAAGAACACACCTCCTGAGGTTGTTCCTCCACTGTACTAGTTCATCCTCAGCCCACCTCGAGGCTAATCCACCACAAAGCAGGAGTAGGGTTTTACACCGCAAGGTGGCCCGAACTTGGGTAAACTGCCTTGTCCCATTTCCTTCCAGTTCATCGAGCTAGACCGTGAGATTGTTGAGTTGGCAGATGGGGCAGAGTTTGAATCTATCTTGGGTCTGCGGAGCCCCAAATCCAACACGCTCGTCCGCCAGCAAGAGGCAGATTGGTACGTCAAGCACTGCGAGGCGGAGGAGGTGAAGTACTGCCTCCGCACTGGGAAGACGCCGTGCACCAGGGAGCTTCTGGCAAGGGACTGCCGGAATACTGCCCCCAGGAGGGATTATTAGTTTTAGTATTGTTCATTTTCAATTTTATGCATTGTACCTAGTAGGTAAGTATCATCACGTATATGTGATGCTATTATATATATATATATATATTCTGCGATGAACTAATGAACAATTAATATATATTATGAATTCCATTTTCTATATGGTTTTTATACTAATTTGTATCTAGTTGTTATCATCCACATATAAAAAATGGAAAGCATATGTACACACATTGAAACAGAACATATAAGAATGGAAAACAGAGTACACACATTGAAACGGAGCAATATTATGATTGCTGTGAATACATAGCGATCCACGTCAAAATGACTCAACAAAATAAAATGCGTCCATGAGACGATAACCAGCAGCCCTTGCCTATGGTAGCTCTTGGCTCTGCGTGAACTCGTGCATGCGTTCGTCCAAGTGGTCAACACGCTTGCAGTACATCTGGGGCGCGATCTCGAGCTCCAAGTTGGCTATTTCATTGGAGATCACCAGCTCGAGGATGCGACGCCATGTTCCTCTACTGCGCCTAGGTGGACACCTGGGCCAACGAGGCGGTCGAGCCTACCAACCAGCGCATTGGCATCGAGCGGGCCACAGACAAGGCGAAATGGCACTACCCACGCGAACGACGTGGCGGGCGTCCAGTGCAAGTACAACGCGGCCGGCCTCTGGTGCAAGTATGGTGCAGAGGGCCTCTGCCCACTCCTGGTGAGGAATGGGGGTACTGACGGGACGTGTACCCAGCTGCGATGCCCTATTGACAGCAGGCAAGCATCGATGGATCCGCCCTTGCTATGCGGCGCACCGCGCCTCTCGCTCTGCAGCGCTCCAACGGTCGAGCTATGCGGCAAGCCAAAGCCTATCGGCGCTGACATGCCTAGATTGCTCTGCAGCGCGCCATCGATCATGGTGTGCGGCGAGATTCAACCTCTTGGTGTTGACATGCCTATCTTGATCCGTGGCGCTGAAACGCCATGCGCCAAGGGTCTGCTCAACCCTGGTCGTGATGCGCATCACGGCGTCGTCCATCGCATTGCCGGGGAGCGCCTCGGCCTCGATGGGTCATGGCGCCTTCTTGTTTTCCTCGTCGACGAGGTTGATGGTAGAGGCGGTGTTTTGGTGGGTTGGCATGCTTGGAAAAGGTGGATGTGCTACAGGTTGTGCTTGTTGCCTCCGCGCGTCGCGCGCCGCCTAGATTTATGCGCAATATTGCTGGGTGGCGGGAAACCGGTGAGGAAATGGCGGGAAATGGTGGCGTGTTCATAAAACACCATCAATTAATGGAAACTTAGCATAGAAGGAACATCGAGCTAGCACAAGAAGTAGATTATGATCAGATGATCATTTATCCTAGTTAATTATGCATGTAATAGTTTACTTTGGTGTGTGGAAATGTCATGTGTGTACTAGCCACCTATGTAATTGGATGTTTGTCGCGTATTACACACATCTTGTTTATGTGAAATGTTTCTGTTCTCTTGGCTCAACACAAACAGTTTATCGAAATGAATTGTATGCCCTCCATTGCACACACCTTGATCTGGCTAAACCGTTTCTATTGCGTTTCCTAATCAAAAACAGTTCATCTGAGTGAACCATATGTCGTATATCGCACACACCTTGATCTGGCTGACCATTTCTTTTGTGTTGCCTAATCACAAACAGTTCATCCGAGTTAACTGTATGTCGTATATCACACACACCTTCATCTGGCTGCCCGTTTCTGTTGTTCCACCTCATCACAAACAGTTTATCCGAGTGAACTGTATGTCGTATATCGCACACGCCTTCATCTGGCTACCTGTTTCTTTTGTTCTACCTCATCGCAAACAGTTAATTGAACTAAACTGTATGCCCCGCATCACACACGCAACTAAAAACTGAAGCATGTTTGATGTATCCTTCATCACAAACGTTTTGCATCTTGTTTGACAGTTTTTTACATCACCATTTGCCATTAATGCATCGCACACAGTTTCGTCAAAGGGTCTCTAATCGTAGTGTTGCGTTAGCTGCATCCTGCAATAGTGACCTTCTACCACAGATCCGAAGGCAAGATCTTTGTTGCTAAGAATGGGTCCTTTCTAGAGAAGGAGTTTCTCTCGAAAGAAGTGAGTGGGAGGAAAGTAGAACTTGATGAGGTTATTATACCTTCTCTCAAATTGGAAAGTAGCACATCACAGAAAACCATTCCCGTGATGCCCGCACCAACTAGAGAGGAAGCTAATGATGATGATCATGAAACTCCAGATCAAGTTACTACGGAACTCCGTAGGTCAACCAGAACACGTTCCGCACCAGAGTGGTATGGTAATCCTGTCCTAGAAGTCATGTTACTAGAGCAAGGCGAACCTACGAACTATGAAGAAGCTATGATGAGCCCAAATTCTAGCAGATGGCTTGAGGACATGAAATTTGAGATAGGATCCATGTATGAGAACAAACTATGGACTTTGGTGACTTGCCTGATGATCAGCAAGCCATAGAGAATAAATGGATCTTCAAGAAGAAGATTGACGCTGATGGTAATGTTACTGTCTGCAAAGATCGACTTGTCGCAAAAGGTTTTCGACAAGTTCAAGGGGTTGACTATGATGAGACTTTCTCACCTGTAGCGATGCTTAAGTCTGTTCGAATCATGTTAGCAATTGTTGCATTTTATGATTATGAAATCTGGCAAATGGACGTCAAAACTGCATTCCTTAATGGATTTCTTAAAGAAGAGTTGTATATGATGCAACCAAAAGGTTTTGTTGATCCTAAAGGTGCTAACAAAGTGTGCAAGCTCCAGCGATCCATCTATGGACTGGTGCAAGGATCTCGGAGTTGGAATATACTCTTTGATGAGGTGATCAAAGCATATAGTTTTATATAGACTTACAGTGAAGCATGTATTTACAAGAAAGTGAGTGGGAGCTTTGTAGAATTTTTTATATTACATGTGGATGACATATTGTTGATTGGAAATGATATAGAATTTCTGGATAGCATAAAAGCATACTTGAATAAGAATTTTTCAGTGAAAGACCTCAATGAAGTTGCTTATATATTGGGCATCAAGATCTATAGGGATAGATCGAGACGCTTAATACGACTTTCACAAAGCACATACCTTGACAAAGTTTGAAGAAGTTCAAAATGGATCAGTCAAAGAAAGGGTTCTTGCATGTGTTACAAGGTGTGAAATTGAGTCAGACTCAAAGCCCGCCCACTGTAGAAGATAGAGAGAGACTGAAAGTCATTCCCTATGCCTCAGCCATAGGCTCTATCATGTATGTTATGATGTGTACCCGACCTGATGTGTGCCTTGCCATAAGTTTGGCAGGGAGGTACCAAAGTAATCCAGGAGTGGATTGCTACCTCTTGAGCACTGCATTCGTTTTCCTTGAAGAGAAAAGGGTGATGCAGCAAAGTAGCGTAAGTATTTCCCTCAGTTTTTGAGAACCAAGGTATCAATCCAGTAGGAGGCTCCTCAAAAGTCCCACGCACCTACACAAACAAACAAGAACCTCACAACTAACGCAATAAAGGGGTTGTCAATCCCTTCACGGTAACTTGCAAAAGTGAGATCTGATAGAGATAATAAGATAAGATCAATATTTTTGGTATTTTTATGATATAGATTGGAAAATAAAAGATGCAAATAAAAGTAGATGGAAAACTTATATGATAAAATATAGACTCGGGGGCCATAGGTTTCACTAGTGGCTTCTCTCAAGATAGCATAAAGTATTACGGTGGGTGAACAAATTACTGTCGAGCAATTGATAGAAAAGCGCATAGTTATGAGAATATCTAGGGATTATCATGTATATAGGAATCACATCCGTGACAAGTAGATCGAAACAATTATGCATCTACTACTATTACTCCATACATGGACCGACTCCTACCTGCATCTAGAGTATTAAGTTCATGAAGAACAGAGTAATGCATTATGAAAGATGACATGATGTAGAGGGATAAAATCATGCAATATGATATAAACCCCATCTTTTTATCCTCGATGGCAACAATATAATACATGCCTTGCTGACCCTTCTGTCACTGGGAAAGGACACTGCAAGATTGAACCCAAAGCTAATCACTTCTCCCATTGCAAGAAAGATCAATCTATTAGGCCAAACCAAACTGATAATTCGAAGAGACTTGCAAAGATAACTAATCACACATAAAAGAATTCAGAGGAGATTCAAATATTTCTCATAGATAAACTTGATCATAAACCCACAATTCATCGGATCTCGACAAACACACCGCAAAAGAGTTACATCAAATAGATCTCCAAGAAGATCGAGGAGAACTTTGTATTGATATTCAAAGAGAGACAAGAAGCCATCTAGCTAATAACTATGGACCCGAAGGTCTGTGGTAAACTACTCACAACTCATCGGAGAGGCCTTGGAGATGATGTAGAGGCCCTCCATGGTCGATTCCCCCTCTGGCGGAGCGTCGGCGAAGGCTTCAAGATGGGATCTCGCGGATACAGAAGGTTGCGGCGGTGGAAATAGTTTTTTGTGGTGCTCCTGGATGTTTTCGGGGTACGTGGATATATATAGGAGAAAGAAGTAGGTCGGTTGATGCTCGAGGGGCCCACGAGGGTGGGGGGCGCGCCCACCCCCTTAGGGCGCACCGGGCACCCTCGTGGCCGCCTTGTTCGCTGCTTGATGTCCACTCCAAGTCTCCTGGACAGCGTTTGTTCCAAAAAGATCGCTCTCGAAGGTTTCATTCCGTTTGGACTCCGTTTGATATTCCTTTCCTTCGAAACACTGAAAATAGGCAAAAAAAAAATAGCAATTCGGGCTGGGCCTCCGGTTAGTAGGTTAGTCCCAAAAATGATATAAAAGTGTAAAGTAAAGCCCATAAACATCCAAAACGGGTAACATAATAGCATGGAACAATCAAAAATTATAGATACGTTGGAGACGTATGAAGCATCCCCAAGCTTAATTCCTGCTCGTCCTCGAGTAGGTAAATGATAAAAACAGAATTTTTGATGTGGAATGCTACCTAGCATAATTCTTAATGTAATTTTCTTTTTTGTGACCTGATTTTTCAGATCCAAATGATTCAAGATAAAAGCTTATAAAACATAAAAATAGTAATACTTGAAGCATACAAACAAATAATCATGTCTTATCAAAATAGCGTAGCCAAAGAAAGCTCATCCGTACAAAATCATATAGTTAGGCCATGCTTCATTTTCATCACACAAAATACTCTCATCATGCATAACCCCGGTTTTAGCCAAGCAATTGGTTCATACTTTTTAACGCGCTTCAGCTTTTTCAACTCTTACACAATACATGAGCGCAAGCCATGCACATAGCACTATATGTGATATATGGTGGTGGTTGTGAAGACAAAAGGGGAGAAGATAGTCTCACATCAACTAGGCGTATCAACAGGCTATGGAGATGCCCATTAATAGATATCAATGTGAGTGAGTAGGGATTGCCATGCAACGGATGCACTAGAGCTATAAATGTATGAAAGCTCAACAAAAGAAACTAAGTGGGTGTGCATCCAACTTGCTTGCTCACGAAGACCCAGGGCATTTTGAGGAAGCCCATCATTGGAATATACAAGCCAAGTTCTATAATGAAAAAATGCCATTGGTATATGAAAGTGAGGACATAGGAGACTCTCTATCATGAAGATCATGGTGCTATTTTGAAGCACAAGTGTGGAAAAGAGATAGTAGCATTGCCCCTTCTCTCTTTTCTCTCATTTTTTTGGTGGGCTTCTTTGGACTCTTTTTTTATATGGGCTTCTTTGGCCTCTTTTTTTTATAAAGTCTGAAGTCTCATCCCGTCTTGTGGGAGAATCATAGTCTTCATCATCCTTTCCTCACTTGGGACAATGCTCTAATAATGAAGATCATCACACTTTTATTGATTTACAACTCAAAAATTACAACTCAATACTTAGAACAAAATATGACTCTATGTGAATGCCTCCGGTGGTGTACCGGGATATTTAATGAATCAAGAGTGACATGTATGAAAAATTATGAAGGTGGCCTTGCCACAAATACGATGTCAACTACATGATCATGCAAAGAGCAATATGACAATGATGGAGCGTGTCATAATAAACGAAACGGTGGAGAGTTGAATGGCAATATATCTCAGAATGGCTATGGAAATGCCATAATAGGTAGGTATGGTGGCTGTTTTGAGCAAGGTAAATAATGGGTGCGTGATACCGGCGAAAGTTGCACGGCATAATAGAGGCTAGCAAAGTGGAAGGGTGAGTGTGCGTATATCAATGGACTCACATTAGTCATAAAGAACTCATATACTTATTGCAAAAGTCTACTTGCCCTCGAAGCAAAGTACTACTACGCATGCTCCTAGGGTAAGTGTTGGTAGGAGTTAACCATCACGCGATCCCGACCTCCACTCATAAGGAAGACAATTAAAAGAGCACCCCATGCAACAAATTTGTCACACAACTTTTACCATACGTGCATGCTACGGGACTTGCCAACTTCAACACAAGTATTTCTCAATTTCATAATTACCCAACTAGCATGACTCTAACATTACGATCTTTATATCTCAAAACAATTATCAAGCATCAAATTAATCATAGTGTTTAATGCACTTTCTATGATAGTTTTTATTATACCCAACCTGGATGCTCATCATTCTAGGACCAAATTTATAACCATAGAAAATACCATGTTGTTCTAAAAGACTCTCAAAATAATATAAGTGAAGCATGAGAGATTAACAATTTCTTCAAAATAAAGCCACCGCCGTGATCTCGAAAATATAAGTGAAACACATAGAGCAAAACTATCTAGCTCAAAAGATATAAGTGAAGCACATAGAGTATTCTAATAAATTCCAAATCATGTGGATTTCTCCCAAAAGGTGTGTACAGCAAGGATGATTGAGGTAATCTAAAAAGCAAATACTCATATCATACATGATGCTCCAAGCAAAACACATATCATGTGGCAATAAAAATATAGCTCCAAGTAAAGTTACCGATAGACGAAGACAAAAGAGGGGATGACATCCGGGGCATCCCCAAGCTTAGGCTTTTGGTTGTCCTTGAATATCTTGGGGTTCCATGGGCATCCCCAAGCTTAGTCTCTTGCCAATCCTTATTCCATAGTCCATCAAATCTTTACCCAAAATTTGAAAACTTCACAACACAAAACTCAATAGGAAATCTCATAAGCTCCGTTAGTGGAAGAAAGAAAACCCACCACATAAGGTACTTTAATGAACTCATTCTTTATTTATATTGGTGTTAAACCTACTGTATTCCAACTTATCTATGGTTCATACCCCCCGATACTAGCCATAGATGCGTCAACATAAGCAAACAACACACGAAAAACAGAATCTGTCAAAAACAGAAAAGTCTGTAGCAATCTATAACTTTCGAGTACTTATGGAACTCTAAAACTATTACGAAAATAGGAAGTCCTGGGAAATTTGTATATTGATCTACACCAAAAAAAAATCAATGCAAAACACGTTTCTGTGAATTACTAAAATTATTTTCATGCGCACAAAGTTTCTGTTTTTCAGCAGAATCAAATTAACTATCACCGTAGGTTATCCTATAGGTTCTACTTGGCACAAACACTAACTAAAACATAAAAACACATATAAACAGAATCTAGATGAAAAATTTATTACTAAACAGAAGCAAAAATTAAGAAACAAAAAATAAAATTGGGTTGCCTCCCAACTAGCGCTATTGTTTAACGCCCCTAGCTAGGCATAAAAGCGAGAATAGATCTAAGTATTGCCATCTTTGGCATTCAATTCATAAGTAGCTTGCATGATAGATTCATAAGGTAATTTAACTTTATTTTTTGGAAAGTGTTCCATGCCTTTCCTTAATGGAAATTGGAATCTAATATTCCCTTGCTTCATATCAATATTTGAACCAATCGTTCTAAGGAAAGGTCTACCAAGAATAATAGGACATGAAAGATTGCAATCTATATCAAGAACGATAAAATCTACGGGCACATAATTCCTATTTGCAATAATAAGAACATCATTGATCCTTCCCATAGGTTTCTTAATGGTCGAATCCGCAAGGTGAAAGTTTAAAGAGCAATCATCAAAATCATGGAAACCTAGAACATCACATAAAGTTTTTAGAATAGTGGAAACACTAGCACCCAAATCACATAAAGCATAGCACTCATGATCTTTAATTTTATCTTTATAGTAGGTTCCCACTCATCATAAAGTTTTATAGGTATAGAAACTTCCAAATTAAGTTTTTCCTCATAAGATTGCATCAAGGCATCAACAATATGTTCGATAAAAGCTTTATTTTGACTATAAGCATGAGGAGAATTCAACACAGATTGCAACAAGGAAATACAATCTATTAAAGAAAAATTATCATAATTAAATTCCTTGAAATCCAAGATAGTGGTTTCAATGCTATTTAAAGTCTTGACCTCTTCAATCCCACTTTTACCAAATTTAGCATCAAGATCTAAAAACTCCGAATTATTGGGACACCTTTAAACTAAAGTTCAATCATCTCCAGTCCCATCATTATCAAGATTCATATTGCAAAATAAGGATTTAATAGGGGATACATCAATAACTTTCAGATCTTCATCATTATTTTCATGGAAACTAGAAGAACACGCTTTTACAAAGCAATCTTTCTTAGCACGTAACCTAGCAGTTCTTTCTTTGCACTCATCAATGGAAATTCTCATGGCTTTGAGAGACTCATTGATATAATGCTTAGGTGAAATAGATCTAAGTTTCAAAGAATCAACATCAAGCGAAAGCCTATCAACATTCCTAGCCAAATCATCAACTTTAAGCAATTTTCCTTCAAGCAAAGTATTAAAATTCTTTTGAGAGATCATAAATTCTTTAACGCTATTCTCAAAATCAGAGGGCATCTTATTAAAATTTCCATAAGAGTTGTTGTAGGAATTACCATAATTATTAGAGGAATTACTAGGGAACGGTCTAGGATTAAAGTTTCCTCTATAAGCATTATTACCAAAATTGTTCCTACCAACAAAATTCACATCCATAGATTCACTATTATTCTCAATCAAAGTAGACAAAGGCATATCATTAGGATCAATAGGAGCACCCTTAGTAGCAAACAATTTCATAAGTTCATCCATCTTTCCACTCAAAACATTAATTTCTTCTATAGCATGCACTTTTTTACTAGTAGATCTTTCGGTGTGCCATTGAGAATAATTAGCCATAATGTTATCAAGGAGTTTAGTAGCTTCTCCTAAGGTGATTTCCATAAAAGTGCCTCCCGCGGCCGAATCTAAAAGATTTCTAGAAGCAAAATTCAATCCGGCATAAATTTTTTGTATGATCATCCATAAGTTCAAACCATGAGTAGGGAAATTGTGAATCATTAATTTCATTCTTTCCCAAGATTGGGAACATGCTCATGATCTAGTTGTTTAAAATTCATAATATCGTTTCTAAGAGAGATGATCTTAGCGGGAGGAAAATACTTAGAGATAAAAGCATCTTTGCACTTATTCCATGAATCAATACTATTCTTAGGCAAAGACAAAAACCAAGTTTTAGCACGATCTCTAAGTGAAAATGGAAATAACTTCAATTTAACAATATCATTATCCGTATCTTTCTTATTTTGCATATCACACAAATCAACAAAGTTATTTAGATGAGTAGCGGCATCTTCACTAGGAAGGCCAGAGAATTGATCTTTCATAACAAGATTCAACAAAGCAGCATTGATTTCACAAGATTCAACGTCATTAAGAGGAGCAATCGTAGTGCTAAGGAAATCATTGTTATTGATATTGGAAAAGTCACAGAATTTGGTATTATCTTGCGCCATCGTGACAAACAATCCAACACACAAGCACACAAAAAAGGCAAGCAAAAGAGAGAGGAGAACGAGAAAGAAAGGGCGAATAAAACGGCAAGGGTGAAGTGGGGGAGAGGAAAATGAGAGGCAAATGGCAAATAATGTAATGCGAGGGAGATGAGTTTGTGATGGCTGGTATGTCTTGACTTGAGGAAGACCTCCCCGGCAACGGCGCCAGAAATCCTTCTTGCTACCTCTTGAGCACTACATTGGTTTTCCTTGAAGAGTAAAGGGTGATGCAGCAAAGTGGCATAAGTATTTCCCTTAGTTTTTGAGAACCGAGGTATCAATCCAGTAGGAGGCTCCTCAAAAGTCCCACGCACCTACACAAACAAACAAGAACCTCGCAACCAACACAATAAACGGGTTGTCAATCCCTTCACGATAACTTGCAAAAGTGAGATCTGATAGAGATAATTAGATAAGATCAATATTTTTGGTATTTTTGTGATATATATTGGAAAATAAAAGATGCAAATAAAAGTAGGTGGAAAACTTATGTGATAAAAGATAGACCCGGGGGCCATAGGTTTCACTAGTGGCTTCTCTCAAGATAGCATAAAGTATTACGGTGGGTGAACAAATTACTGTCGAGCAATTGATAGAAAAGCGCATAGTTATGAGAATATCTAGGCATGATCATGTATATACGCATCACGTCCGTGACAAGTAGATCGAAACAATTCTGCATCTACTACTATTACTCCACACATCAACCGACTCATGCCTGCATCTAGAGTATTAAGTTCATGAAGAACAGAGTAATGATTAAGAAAGATGACATGATGTAGAGGGATAAACTCATGCAATATGATATAAACCCCATCTTTTTATCCTTGATTGCAATAATACCATACATGCCTTGCTACCCCTGCTGTCACTGGGAAAGGACACCGCAAGATTGAACCAAAAGCTAAGCACTTCTCCCATTGCAAGAAAGATCAATCTAGTAGGCCAAACCAAACTGATAATTTGAAGAGACTTGCAAAGATAACTAATCACACATAAAAGAATTCAGAGGAGATTCAAATATTTCTCATAGATAAACTTGATCATAAACCCACAATTCATCGGATCTCGACAAACACACCGCAAAAAGAGTTACATCGAATAGATCTCCAAGAAGATCGAGGAGAACTTTGTATTGAGATTCAAAGAGAGACAAGAAGCCATCTAGCTAATAACTATGGACCCGAAGGTCTATGGTAAACTACTTACAACTCATCGGAGAGGCCTTGGAGATGATGTAGACGCCCTCCATGGTCGATCCCCCCTGTGACGGAGCGCCGGCGAAGGCTTCAAGATGGGATCTCGCGGATACAGAAGGTTGCGGCGGTGGAAATAGTTTTTTGTGGTGCTCCTGGATGTTTTCGGTGTACGTGGATATATATATATAGGAGGAAGAAGTAGGTCGATTGACGCTCGAGGGGCCCACGAGGGTGGGGGGCACACCCACCCCTTTAGTGTGCCCCGGGCACCCACGTGGCCGCCTCGTTTGCTGCTTGACATCCACTCCAAGTCTCCTGGATTGAGTTTGTTCCAAAAAGATTGCTCCCAAAGGTTTCATTCCGTTTGGACTCCATTTGATATTCCTTTCCTTCAAAACACTCAAATAGGCAAAAAAACAGCAATTCGGGCTGGTCCTCCGGTTAGTAGGTTAGTCCCAAAAATGATATAAAAGTGTAAAGTAAAACCCATAAACATCCAAAATGGGTAATATAATAGCATGGAACAATCAAAAATTATAGATACATTGGAGACATATCATGGATCACTGGACAACGGTCAAGAACATCCTGAAGTACCTCAAAAGGACCAAGGATATGTTTCTAGTTTATGGAGGTGATGAAGAGCCCGTCATAAATGGTTACACTAATGCTAGCTTTGATACTAATCCGGATGACTCTAAGTCACAAACTGGATACGTATTTATATTGAATGGTGGAGCTGTCAGTTGGTGCAGTTCCAAGGAAAGTGTTGTGGCGGGATCTACGTGTGAAGCAGAGTACATAGCTGCTTCGGAAGCAGTGCATGAAGGAGTCTGGGTGAAGGAGTTC
Organism: Triticum dicoccoides; assembly: GCF_002162155.2. Classification (NCBI taxonomy): domain Eukaryota; kingdom Viridiplantae; phylum Streptophyta; class Magnoliopsida; order Poales; family Poaceae; genus Triticum; species Triticum dicoccoides. The sequence continues at coordinate 214,943,658 of NC_041391.1, forward strand.
ATATCCGATCTGGGTGTAATACCCAGTGCATCGGGTCCAGTGAAAATCTTTTGTGACAACACTGGAGCAATTGCCTTGGCGAAGGAATCCATGTTTCATAAGAGAACCAAACACATCAAGAGACGCTTCAACTCCATTCGTGAAATGGCAAGGATGGATACATAGAGATTTGCAAAATACATACGGATCTGAATGTAGCAGACCCGTTAACTAAGCCTCTTCGACGAGCAAAACATGATCAATGCCAAGACTCCATGGGTGTTAGATTCATCACAACGTAATCTAGATTATTGACTCTAGTGCAAGTGGGAGACTAAAGGAAATATGCCCTAGAGGCAATAATAAATTTTTTATTTTTTATTTCCTTATTCATTATAAAGGTTTATTATTCATGCTAGAATTGTATTGATCGGAAACTTAAATACATGTGTGAATACATATACAAATATTGTGTCCCTAGTAAGCCTTACTAGACTAGCTCGTTGATCAAAGATGGTTAAGGTTTCCTAACAATGGACATGTTTTGTCATTTGATAATGGGATCACATCATTATGAGAATGATGTGATGGACAAGACCCATCCGTTAGCTTAGCATATGATCATTTAGTTTATTGCTACCGCTTTCTTGAATGTCAAATACATGTTCCTTCGACCATGAGATCATGCAACTCCTGAATATCGGAGGAATGCCTTGTGTGCTATCAAAAGTCACAACATAACTGAGTGATTATAAAGATACTCTGTAGGTATCTCCGGAGGTGTTTGTTGAGTTGGCATGGATCAAGATTGGGATTTGTCACTCCGAGTATCGGAGAGGTATCTCTGGGCCCTCTCGGTAATACACATCATAATAAGCTTGCAAGCAAAATGACTAAGGATTTATTTACGAGATGATGTATTACGGAATGAGTAAAGAGACTTGCCGGTAACAAGATTGAACTAGGTATGAAGATACCGACGATCGAATCTCAGGCAAGTAACATACGGACAGACAAAGCGAATTACGTATGTTGTCATAACGTTTCGACCGATAAAGATCTTCCTAGAATATGTAGGAACCAATATGGGCATCCAGGTTCCGATATTGGTTATTGATCAGAGAGGTTTCTCGGTCATGTCTACATAGTTCTCAAACCCGTAGGGTCCACACGCTTAACTTTCGTTGACGATATAGTGTTATATGAGTTATATGATTTGGTGACCGAATGTTGTTCAGAGTCCCGAATGAGATCACATACATGACGAGGTGCTCTAGAATGGTCTGGAGGTAAAGATTGATATATAGGATGATAATATTCGGACACCGAAAGAGTTTCGGAGTGCACCAGATAGTCATCAGATCGCCGGAAGGGGTTCCGGAGACCCTCGGGAGGTCTACGGGCCTAATGGGCCAAGGGGAGAGACACACCACCCTACAAGGGGGCTAGCGCGCCCCTTGATACGTCTCCAACGTATCTATAATTTTTGATTGTTCCATGCTATTATATTACCCCTTTTGGATGTTCATGGGCTTTATTTTACACATTTATATCATTTTTGGGACTAACCTACTAACCGGAGGCCCAGCCCGTATTGCTATTTTTTTTGCCTATTTCAGTATTTCAAAGAAAACGAATATCAAACCGAGTCCAAACGGAATGAAACCTTTGGGAGCGTGATTTTTGGAACGAACGTGATCCAGAGGACTTGGAGTGCAAGTCAAGAAGCAGCCGAGGCGGCCACGAGACAGGAGGGCGCGCCCACCCCCTCTGGGCACGCCCCCCTATCTCGTGGGCCCCTCGAGCGGCCACCGACGTACTTCTTCCTCCTATATAAGCCTACGTACCCCGAAAACATCCAGGGAGCAAACGAAACACAATTTCCACCGCCGTAACCTTCTGTATCCGCGAGATCCCATCTTGGAGCCTTCGCCGGTGCTCCGCCGGAGGGGGAATCGACCATGGAGGGCTTCTACATCAACACCATAGCCCCTCCGATGAGTTGTGAGTAGTTTACCACAGACCTTCGGGTCCATAGTTATTAGCTAGATGGCTTCTTCTCTCTTTTCGGATCTCAATACAATGTTCTCCCCCTCTCTTGTGGAGATCTATTCGATGTAAACTCTTTTTGCGGTGTGTTTGTCGAGATCCGATGAATTGTTAGTTTATGATCAAGTTTATCTATGAGAAATATTTGAATCTCCTCTGAATTCTTTTATGTATGATTGAGTTATCTTCGCAAGTCTCTTCGAATTATCAGTTTGGTTTGGCCTACTAGATTGATCTTTCTTGCCATGGGAGAAGTGCGTAGCTTTGGGTTCAATCTTGCGGTGTCCTTACCCAGTGACAGAAAGTGTTGCAAGGCACGTATTGTATTGTTGCCATCGAGGATAAAAAGATGGGGTTTATATCATATTGCATGAGTGTATCCCTCTACATCATGTCATCTTGCCTAATGCGTTACTCTGTTCTTTATGAACTTAATACTCTAGATGCAGGCAGGAGTCGGTCGATGTGTGAGTAATAGTAGTAGATGCAGGCAGGAGTCGGTCTACTTGTTGCGGACGTGATTCCTATATACGTGATCATGCCTAGATAATCTCATAATTATTCGCTTTTCTATCAATTGCTCGACAGTAATTTGGTCACCCATCGTAATACTTATGCTATCTTGAGAGAAGCCTCTAGTGAAACCTATGGCCCCCGGGTCTATCTTTTATCATATTTGCTTTCAATCTACTTTTATTTGCATCTTTACTTTTGCGTCTATAATATAAAATATGAAAAATATATTTATCTTCTCATACTATCTCTATCAGATCTCACTTTCGCAAGTGGCCGTGAAGGGATTGACAACTCCTTTATTGCGTTGGTTGCGAGTTCTTTGTTTGTTTGTGTAGGTGCGTGGGACTTTTGAGGAGCCTCCTACTGGATTGATACCTTGGTTCTCAAAAACTGAGGGAAATACTTACGCTACTATTGCTGCATCACCCTTTCCTCTTCAAGGAAAACCAGCGCAAGCTCAAGACGTAGCAAGAAGGATCTCTGGCGCCATTGCCGGGGAGGTCTTCGCTCAAGTCAAGACATACCAAGTAACCATCACAAACTCATCTCCCTCGCATTTACATTATTTGCCATTTTCCTCTCGGTTTCCTCTCCCCAACTTCACCCTTGCCGTTTTATTTGCACTCTCTTTCCCAATCTCTCTCTCTCCCTTTTCGCTTGCCTTTTTCTGTTTGCTTGTGTGTTGGATTACTTGTTGCCATGGCGCAAGTGTCGGGGAAACTGATCCACGAACACCTATGGGGATCGGCGGACCGAGCCCCTTTCGATTCGGTGAGGGCGGAGGTTGAACAAAGAGCGGATCGAGGTAGTACACGCGGGCAGTTTTACCCAGCTTCGGGCCGCACGGATGCGTAAAACCCTATTGTTGCTTGTTGGTGTGTATTGAATCCTTGCTCAGGAGCGATGGACGCTATCAGACTGAGCGTGGGAGTGTTTTTGGTGTTTCGAATGAGCCGAACCGGCCGAACCCTCTACGTTGCGCTTGGGCCTCCTTTTATACTTTCAAGGGGTCACCCACAGGTGGCAACGTAGACTACAAGGGTAAAAATGGAAAAGGATGCGGTAGGTGCAGCTACCGCTACTGTGGATACAGTGTACCCTACCTAACTCTGACGGCAGGGGACAAGGGCATTAAATGCCTGTCTGAGTTGCCTAAATAGTGCAAAAAGTGACCGTTAGGAGCGCCACCGTTTGCCACGATGGGCTTCTCTTCATCTCCGCTTGCCACCGCGCACCCCTAGCTGCACGGCCTCCTGCCACGTGTGCTTGGGAGAGTCCTAGAGCGACACGTTAGCAGGTGTGCTGGAGCGCGGGCACGAGGTGGGGGTTTCCCGCGGCAAGCTCCTTGCCGCGGTCGTCGTCTTGTCGTGTTTGGGAGCTTGTTGCTCACCGGGCCTTCTCGGGACGCAGGGTACATCACGGCAAGCTTTCTTGGTATGCCTTGAGTGGCCTTCCCGGCAAGCTCCTCTTGCCGGGGTCTTGTCTCTTCCCGGCAAGATCCTCTTTCCGGGGCCTGGGTTGGCCTTCCCGGCAAGCTCCTCTTGCCGGGGCCTTGGTTGGCCTTCCCGGCAAGCTCCTCTTGCCGGGGCCTTGGTTTGAGTACTTTGTTCTTGAATGGTCTTCAAGGGAACCACGGAGGGTCTTGGCGGTCGCCCGGCAAGCCTTGCCGCGGGGCGCTACAACTATCCGTGCACAAGTTCGGGGTACTAGGGTACCCCTACTCTAGTACACCGACAGGAGCCCCCGGGCCTGGGCCATACACGGTGCCGAGCGCTGTTGGGCCAGGCCCAAAACAATGCACGGGCACGCACGGCCTAGGTCACGCCGCATATCCCTCCTCTCCCACCGCGCACGCCCAGAACGGCACGCGTCAAACGCGGCGTCGTGGGTGACGCGGGTGGCTTGCGCGGGGCTAAGCCCCTCGAGCATGCGTCAGGCCATGATGATGGGGACGGTTCACGCCCTCCTCCCTAGACGGAGGTAGGCGTGGGGGCGTGGTGCATTTACTGGACGGGCCCGGTGCGCGGTTTTCGGGACGCCCACTCCCCGCGATCACGGGGCGGAGCGAGGCCGCCTCATCCGTCGCCCTGGTTTTGCATCCCCGCCACGCGGCTTCCATGCGCTTGGGGTCGCAGACGGTGGAGGTGGGAAACTGGGCCGTCGTGAGCAGAGGCAGCGGGTTAGCCCCGACTCCCTGCTCTTCCCGTGCCTTGATTCGCTGAGCGGGGCGGCCGAGCCCCCACCTCCCTCCTTTATAAAGAGCGGGAGGGGAGCACAGAAACCCGCACTCTCTCATCTCCTCCTTTCTTCAGCTTCTGCTCCCCTTTCTATCATTCGCCATGGAGAAAGGGAACCCAGGCCCTTCATCGGTGGCGGCGAGGGTCGCCGCCAGACAGCGCATCTCTCCCTCTCCCGCGCCCGTGGTGGCAGAGCCAGCCATAAGGGTAAGAGGGAGGGGGCGAGGTCACGGACGAGGTCGAGGACGAGGTCGAGGTGCTCGGGGAAGATGCGGGCGGGGTGGCGCGCCAGCTTCGCCTCCGCCGGCGGCTCCTCCCCCCACGACGGTCCATATAGGGGATGACCCTTGCGAGTTCTTCGTCAAGCTGCGTCGGGCGCCTCGTCGTCGCCTCCGTCTTCCAGCTCCGTTTGCGAGCGCGATGGAGTTGGACCCGCCCGAGACGCTGAGACTGCACATGAGGGGCTGTGGGATCAGCGGCACGCGAGTCCGCGTTGTATTCCCAGCCCCTAATGTGATGTATCTTGATCGAGGGTGGAAGACGTTCGCCCGTATCCACAGCCTGATGGAGGGGTTTACCCTCCATTTTAAGTTGATGGAGGGTGATCTCCTCTCCGTCAAGGTCTTCGGGTGCTTCGGCACTCGGGCGAAGTGCTGCGTGGACAGCTCCTCCGATAGCGAAGACTCCTCCTCGAGCAAGAGTGACGAGGAGGAGAGCGACAGCGACGATGAGGATAGCGGGCGGCGGGGTGGCGGGTCCGACTAGGCGTCGGGCGCCGCTTCGCGCGGCACCGGCGACCCCATCATCCGTGTCGCCGACTCCTTGAACTCCCCGGGGTCGTCTCCTTGGGCGGCTGGCGTAGGGAGGCTGCGGAAGGGGAAGAGGGCTGGCGACAAGGCCGTCAGGTCGGAGTACGAGGGCGTGGTGCCCTCGACAGCATGCTGACGTCCTGCCGCCCCGTCTTCGAGCCCCGCTTCCAGCGCCGCCATCGCCGTCCAGCCTTTGGACGGCCCCCGGGATGTTCTCTTGGTGTCTTCTGGCACCCGTAGCTCGCCTAGGCGCTCCTTTTGCCCTTTTCGCCTCCTTGACCTGCCTCCTGAAGAGAAGGACAGGAAAGGGATTACGGGCATCTTATCTTTTTAATTTGTAAGCCTTCGGGCCTTAGCTGTATCTAAAACTTGTAATCCTCTCTTTCATGTTTTTCATCCTCTACGGACTGTACCTGAGTGGGATGTTTTTTAATGAAAAGGGGATGCTTGCCGGGTTATTTGTCTCGCGGGTTGAACCCACGCCAAGGAGCAAATCCTTGGTATCCCTCGGACAGACATTTCATCTCCCGGCAACAGGCCCTGCCGCCTCCCCATGTTGCTCGACCTTTCTCACGCCTTTGACGGAGGCAGGAACGAGGTGGGTGCGGTCTCCTCGTTTCATCCCTTTGCTGCCGCGACTATGACCAAACTTGGCCCCGAGAACGAGCCCCAGGGCCTAGAGTTGAGGGAGCACGGCAGTTTTCGGGAAGAAACGTGGTTTCGCATTCCCCAGTCCATAAGAGGATGCATGATGAGGGATAAAAGACTTATCTGATATTGCAGCCCCCGGCAACTCTGGTTTGCCGTGGACGATTCTTGGCACTCGCAGCCCCCAGCGATACTGGCTTGCCGGGAAGGTAGCTTGAGTCTTGCTTGCTGATGTAGCGCTTGTCGGCGAAGATGGATCCTCCTTAGCGTAATTGCATACAGTCGTGGCCCATGCCCGGCGGTTAGTGTACCCCTAGTTTTCGCTACACCGACAGTTGCCGGGAGGTCTTATGTTTCTCGCGGAGACTTTTGACATTCTTGACGCCGGCTTCCGGCAAGCTCGTCGCCAGGAAGGCTTTTATCTTCGGCAGAGAACTTTGACGTTCTCGATGCCGGCTTCTGGCAAGCTTGTTGCCGAGAAGGCTTTTATCTTCAGCAGAGAACTTTGACGTTCTCGATGCTGGCTTCCGGCAAGCTTGTTGCCGAGAAGGCTTTTATCTTCGGCAGAGAACTTTGACGTTCTCGATGCCGGCTTCCGGCAAGCTTGTTGCCGAGAAGGCTTTTATCTTCGGCAGAGAACTTTGACGTTCTCGATGCCGGCTTCCGGCAAGCTTGTTGCCGAGAAGGCTTTTATCTTTGGCAGAGAACTTTGACGTTCTCGATGCCGGCTTCGGCAAGCTTGTTGCCGAGAAGGCTTATGGCGAAGAACTTCGTCGTTCTCGACACTGGCTCCCCGCAAGATCGTTGCCGGAAAGGCTTATGGCGAAGAACTTCGTCGTTCTTGACACCGGCTCCCGGCAAGATCATTGCCGGAAAGGCTTATGGCGAAGAACTTCGTTGTTCTTGACACCGGCTCCCGGCAAGATCGTTGCCGGAAAGGCTCACGGCGAAGAACTTCATCGTTCTTGACACCGGCTCCCGGCAAGATCGTTGCTGGAAAGGCTTATGGCGAAGAACTTCGTTGTTCTTGACACCGGCTCCCGGCAAGATCGTTGCCGGAAAGGCTTACGGCGAAGAACTTCGTCGTTCTTGACACCGGCTCCCGGCAAGATCGTTGCCGGAAAGGCTTATGGCGAAGAACTTCGTCGTTCTTGACACCAAAAAGATTGGTCCTAAGGGCGTTGCCAACCCCCGGGCCATAACTGCGTTCAAACATGACAAGTGATTAGCATCTGAAGTGCACTTAACTCACTTGCAAATTTTGACTTCTGCTACATATTCCCTATGCCTGCTGGAATGCTTTCCGGTGCGTACGATCCAGCCAGCAGCGCTTGAGGGAACGGGCCCTTAGCGGCTATTCGGGAACATCGCCTCCCGGAAAGGTTTACCTTCTTGGTTCTAGAGCAACCACACAAGTTGCTGAGCGGACTCGAGGCAACATGGAGCGCAACTAGCCTCGAGAAGGCTCCTTGGCATACAGGTCTATGCAGAAATCTCAAATTAATAGTGCATGCTATCTTTCTGTTTGACCTCTCTTTGTACGTTCACCCTACGCTTTTAGGGAACTTGTCGGCGCAGGCACCTTAGCCGCGAGCGTGAGTGCGGGACGTCAGCAGCCTGCTGGCGGTGCCACTACCGACAAGAAACCTTGTCGCAACTAGTCGCAGCTCACTTAAGTTGTTGAGCGGACTCGAAACAAAGTAAGGGCGCGACTAGCTACGAGTTGATTCCTCCGCGCACAGGTTTTCCATACAAAGAACAAGATCTTCGAGGCGGATAACCTTATATAGAAAGGAAATATCTAAAGTTTCACATGACTTAGCTTTTCTGTTGCCGCACTGGCGTCGTTCTTTTGCTCGCCTGCTTCTTAGGAGCCATGACGATGAAGAACAGCTGAGCCTTGACGTGGACGGAACAGCTGTCTCAGCATCCCCTACCTGGCGCGCCAAAGATGTCGGGGAAACTGATCCACGAACACCTATGGGGATCGGTGGACCGAGCCCCTTTCGATTCGGTGAGGGCGGAGATTGAACAAAGAGCGGATCGAGGCAGTACACGCGGGCAGTTTTACCCAGCTTCGGGCCCCACGGATGTGTAAAACCCTACTGCTGCTTGTTGGTGTGTATTGAATCCTTGCTTAGGAGCGATGGACGCTATCAGACTGAGCGTGGGAGTGTTTTTGGTGTTTCGAATGAGCCGAACCGGCCGAACCCTCTACGTTGCGCTTGGGCCTCCTTTTATACTTTCAAGGGGTCACCCATAGGTCGCAACGTAGACTAGAAGGGTAAAAATGGAAAAGGATGTGGTAGGTGCAGCTACCGCTACTGTGGATATACTGTACCCTACCTAACTCTGACGGCAGGGGACAAGGGCATTAAATGCCTGTCTGAGTTGCCTAAACAGTGCAAAAAGTGACCGTTAGGAGCGCCACCGTTTGCCACGATGGGCTTCTCTTCATCTCCGCTTGCCACCGCGCACCCCTAGCTGCACGGCCTCCTGCCACGTGTGCTTGGGAGAGTCCTAGAGCGACACGTTAGCAGGTGTGCTGGAGCGCGGGCACGAGGTGGGGGTTTCCCGCGGCAAGCTCCTTGCCGCGGTCGTCGTCTTGTCGTGTTTGGGAGCTTGTTGCTCACCGGGCCTTGTCGGGACGCAGGGCGCGTCACGGCAAGCTTTCTTGGTATGCCTTGAGTGGCCTTCCCGGCAAGCTCCTCTTGCTGGGGTCTTGTCTCTTCTCGGCAAGATCCTCTTGCCGGGGCCTGGGTTGGCCTTCCCGGCAAGCTCCTCTTGCCGGGGCCTTGGTTGGCCTTCCCGGCAAGCTCCTCTTGCCGGGGCCTTGGTTTGAGTACTTTGTTCTTGAATGGTCTTCAAGGGAACCACGGAGGGTCTTGGCGGTCGCCCGGCAAGCCTTGCCGCGGGGCGCTGCAACTGTCCGTGCACAAGTTCGGGGTACTAGGGTACCCCTACTCTAGTACACCGACAGCAAGATAATACCAAATTGTGTGATTTCTCCAATACCAATAATAATGATTTCCTTAGTACTCCGATTGCTCCTCTTAATGATGTTGAGTCTTGTGAAATCAATACTACTTTGCTAAATCTTGTTATGAAAGATCAATTCGCCGGCCTTCCTAGTGAAGATGCCCCTACTCATCTAAACAACTTTGTTGATTTGTGTGATATGCAAAAGAAGAAAGATACGGATAATGATATTGTTAAATTTAAGTTATTTCCGTTTTCACTTAGAGATCGAGCTAAAGTTTGGTTTTCGTCTTTGCCTAAAAATAGTATTGATTCTTGGAACAAGTGCAAAGATGCTTTTATCTCTAAGTATTTTCCTCCCGCTAAGATCATCACCCTTAGGAAAGATATTATGAATTTTAAACAACTTGATCATGAGCATGTTGCCCAATCTAGGGAAAGAATGAAATTGATGATTCGCAATTGGCCTACTCATGGTTTGAATTTATGGATGATCATACAAAAAATTTATGCCGGTTTGAACTTTGTTTCTAGAAATCTCTTAGATTCGGCCGCGGGAGGCACGTTTATGTAAATCACGTTAGGAGATGCTACAAAACTTCTTGATAATATTATGGCTAATTATTCTCAATGGCACACCGAAAGATCTTCTAGTAAAAAAGTGCATGCTATAGAAGAAATCAATGTTTTGTGTGGAAAGATGGATGAAATTATGAAGTTGTTTTCTACTAGAAATACTCCTCTTGATCCCAATGATATGCCTTTGTCTACTTTGATTGAGAATAATAATGAATCTATGGATGTGAATTTTGTTGGTAGAAATAGTTTTGGAAACAATGCTTATAGAGGAAACTTTAATTCTAGACCGTTCCCTAGTAATTCCTCTAATAATTATGGAAATTCCTACAATAATTCTTATGGTAATTTTAATAAGATGCCCTCTGATTTTGAGAATAGTGTGAAAGAATTTATGATTTCTCAAAACAATTTTAATGCCTTGCTTGAAGAAAAATTGCTCAAAGTTGATGATTTGGCTAGGAACGTTGATAGACTTTCGCTTGATGTTGATTCTCTTAAACTTATACCTTCTCCTCCTAAGCATGATATCAATGAGTCTCTCAAAGCAATGAGAATTTCCATTGATGAGTGCAAGGAAAGAACCGCTAAATTGTGTGCTAAGAAATATTGCTTTGTAAAGGCGTGTTCTTCTAGTTTCCATGAAAATAATGATGAAGATCTTAAAGTTATTGATGTGTCTCCTATTAGATTTTTGTTTTGCAATATGAATCTTGATAATAATGGGACTGGAGATGAGTCAACTTTATTTAGAAGGCGTCCCAAGAATTTAGAGTTTTTAGATCTTGATGCTAAATTTGGTAAAAGTGGGATTGGAGAGGTCATGACTTTAAATAGTATTGAACCCACTATCTCGGATTTCAAAGAATTTTATTATGATAATTGCTCTTTAGAAAGTTGTATTTCCTTGTTGCAATCCGTTGTTAATTCTCCTCATGCTAATAGTCAAAATAAAGCTTTTACCAAACATATTGTTGATGCCTTGATGCAATATTATGATGAAAAACTTAATTTGGAAGTTTCCATACCTAGAAAACTTAATGATGAGTGGGAACCTACTATAAAGATTAGAATTAAAGATCATGAGTGTTTTGCTTTGTGTGATTTGGGTGCTAGTGTTTCCATGATTCCGAAAACTTTATGTGATATTCTAGGTTTCCATGATCTTGATGATTGCTCTTTCAATTTGCACCTTGCGGATTCCACCATTAAAAAACCAATGGGAAGGATCAATGATGTTCTCATTTTTGCAAATAGAAATTTGGTGCCCGTAGATTTTATCGTTCTTGATATAGATTGCAATATTTCTTGCCATATTATTCTTGGTAGAGCTTTCCTTAGAACGACTGGTGCGATTATTGATATGAAGGAAGGGAATATTAGATTCCAATTTCCATTAAAGAAAGGCATGGAGAACTTTCCAAGAAAGAAAGTCAAATTACCTTATGAATCTATCATGCGAGCTACATATGAATTGAGTGCCAAAGATGGCACTACTTAGATCTATCTTCGCTTTTATGCCTAGCTAGGGACGTTAAATGATAGCGCTAGTTGGGAGGCAACCCAATTTTATTTGTGTTTTTTCTATTTAGTAATAAATTTTGCATCTACTTTTTGTTTAGATGTGTTTTCTTGCTTTAATTAGTGTTTGTGCCAAGTAGAACCTATAGGATAACCTATGATGATAGTTGATTTGATTCTGCTGAAAAACAGAAACTTTGCGCTCACGAGAAACAATTCAATAAATCACAGAAACGTGATTTTGCATTGATTCTTTTTGCTGATGATCAATAAACAAATTTTGCAGTACGTCCTATTTTGGTAGGATTTTTAGAGTTCCAGAAGTTTGCGTTAGTTACAGATTGCTACAGACTGTTCTGTTTTTGACAGATTCTGTTTTTCGTGTGTTGTTTGCTTATTTTGATGCATCTATGGCTAATATGTAAGGGTATGAACCATAGAGAACTTGGAATACAGTAGGTTTAACACCAAAATAAATAAAGAATGAGTTCATTACAGTACCTTATGTGGTGGTTTTGTTTTCTTTCACTAACGGAGCTTATAAGCTTTCCTGTTGAGTTTTGTGTTGTTAAGTTTTCAAGTTTTGGGTAAAGCTTTGATGGACTATGGAATAAAGAGTGGCAAGAGCCTAAGCTTTGGGATGCCCATGGCACCCCAAGATGTTCAAGAATAGCCAAAAGCCTAAGCTTGGGGATGCCCCGGGAAGGCATCCCATCCTTCGTCTTCGTCATTGGTAACTTTACTTGGAGCTATATTTTTATTTGCCACATGATATGTGTTTTGCTTGGAGCGTCATGTATTATATTAGTCTTTGCTTTTTAGTTTACCACATTCATCCTTGCTGTACACACCTTTTGGGACAATCCTACTTGATTTGAATTTATTAGAATATGCTATGTGCTTCACTTATATCTTTTGAGCTTGTTAGTTTATGCTATGTGCTTCACTTATATCTTTTGAGCTTGTTAGTTTTTGCTCTAGTACTTCACTTATATCTTTTAGAGCACGGCGGTGGCTTGATTTTATAGAAATTGTTAGTCTCTCATGCTTCACTTATATTATTTTGAGAGTATTTTAGAACAGCATGGTATTTGCTATGGTTATAAATTGGTCCTAGAATGGTAGGCATCCAAGTTGGGTATAATAAAAACTATCATAGGAAGTGAATTGGATGATATGATCAATTTGATACTTGATAATTGTTTTAAGATATGGAGGTAGTGATATTAAAGTCATGCTAGTTGGGTGATTATGAATTTAAATAATGCTTGTGTTGAAGTTAGCAAGTCCTGTAGCATGCACGTATGGTTAAAGTTGTGTAACAAATTTGAAACATGGAGTGTACCTGGCTTGTGCATCCTTATGATTGGCGGTCGGGGACGAGCGATGGTCTTTTTCTACCAATCTATCCCTCTAGGAGAATGCGCGTAGTGCTTGATTTCTGATGACTTCTAAATTTTTGCAATAAGTATATGAGTTCTTTTGACTAATGTTGAGTCCATGGATTATACACACTTTTACCTTTCCACCATGCTAGCCTCTTCGGTACCGTGCAGTGCCCTTTCTCACCTTGAGAGTTGGTGCAAACTTTGCCGGTGCATCCAAACCCTGTGATATGATACGCTCTATCACACATAAACCTCCTTATATCTTCCTCAAAACATCCACCATACCTACCTATTATGGCATTTCCATAGCCATTCCGAGATATATTGCCATGCAACTTTCCACCGTTCCGTTCATCATCATCATGACATACTTTACTTTTGTCATATTGCCATTGCATGATCATGTAGTTGACATCGTATGTGTGGCAAAGCCACCATGCATAATTTTTCATACATGTCACTCTTGATTCATTGCACCATCCCGGTACACCGCCGGAGGCATTCATATAGAGTCATATCTTGTTCTAGTTTCGAGTTGTAATTCATATGTTGTAATCAATGAAAGTGTGATGATCATCATTATTAGAGCATTGCCCAAAAAGAAACAAAAGAAAAAAATAAAAAAAGGAGGGCAAAAAAAAGGCCAAAGAAAAAAAAAGAAAAAAGGAAAAAAAGAAAAAGGAAATAAATAAAAAGGGCAGTGTTACTATCTCTTTTTCCACACTTGTGCTTCAAAGTAGCACCATGTTCTTCATGTAGTGATCTCATATTTTGTGCTTCAAAGTAGCACCATGTTTTTTATATAGTGAGTCTCATATGTTATCACTTTCATATACTAGTGGTAATTTTTCATTATAGAACTTGCTTGTATATTCCTACGATGGGCTTCCTCAAATGCCCTAGGTCTTTGTGAGTAAGCAAGTTGGATGCACACCCACTAGTTTTCTTTTGTTGAGCATTCATTTATAGCTCTAGTGCATCCGTTGCATGGCAATCCCTACTCCTCATGTTGACATCAATTGATGGGCATCTCCATAGCCCGTTGATTATCCTCGTCAATGTGAGACTTTCTCCCATTTTTGTCTTCTCCACACAATCCCCATCATTATATTCTATTCCACCCATAGTGCTATATCCATGGCTCACGCTCATGTATTGCGTGAAGGTTGAAAAAGTTTGAGATTACTTAAGTACGAAACAATTGCTGGGCTTGTCATCAGGGGTGTAGAATTTAGGAACATCTTTGTGTGACGAAAATGAAGCATAGCCTAACTATATGATTTTGTAGGGATGAACTTTCTTTAGCCATGTTATTTTGAGAAGACATGATTGCTTTGATTAGTATGCTTGAAGTGTTACTATTTCTTTTATCAATATGAACTTTTATTTTGAATCATTTGGATCTGAACATTCAGGCCACTATAAAGAAAATTACATTGAGAATTACGCTAGGTAGCATTCCACATCAAAAATTCTGTTATTATCATTTACCTACTCGAGGACGAGCAGGAATTAAGCTTGTGATGCTTGATACGTCTCCAACGTATCTATAATTTTTGATTGTTCCATGCTATTATATTACCCCTTTTGGATGTTTATGGGCTTTATTTTACACATTTATATCATTTTTGGGACTAACCTACTAAACGGAGGCCCAGCCCGTATTGCTGTTTTTTGCCTATTTCAGTATTTCAAAGAAAAGGAATATCAAATGGAGTCCAAACGGAATGAAACCTTCAGGAGCATGATTTTTGGAACGAACGTGATCCAGAGGACTTGGAGTGCAAGTCAAGAAGTAGCCGAGGCGGCCACGAGACAGGAGGGCGCGCCCACCCCCTCTGGGCGCGCCCCCTATCTCGTGGGCCCCTCGGGCGGCCACCGACGTACTTCTTCCTCCTATATAAGCCTACGTACCCAGAAAACATCCAGGGAGCCAACGAAACACAATTTCCACCGCCATAACCTTCTGTATCCGTGATATCCCATCTTAGAGCCTTCGTCGGTGCTCCGCCTGAGGGGGAATCGACCACGGAGGGCTTCTACATCAACACCATAGCCCCTTCGATGAGTTGTGCGTAGTTTACCACAGACCTTTGGGTCCATAGTTATTAGCTAGATGGCTTCTTCTCTCTTTTCGGATCTCAATCCAATGTTCTCCGCCTCTCTTGTGGAGATCTATTCGATATAAACTCTTTTTGCGGTGTGTTTGTCGAGATCCGATGAATTGTGGGTTTATGATCAAGTTTATCTATGAGAAATATTTGAATCTCCTCTGAATTCTTTTATGTATGATTGAGTTATCTTCGCAAGTCTCTTCAAATTATCAGTTTGGTTTGGCTTACTAGATTGATCTTTCTTGCCATGGGAGAAGTGCTTAGCTTTGGGTTCAATCTTGCAGTGTCCTTACCCAGTGACAGAAAGGGTTGCAAGGCACGTATTGTATTGTTGCCATCGAGGATAAAAAGATGGGGTTTATATCATATTGCATGAGTTTATCCCTCTACATCATGTCATCTTGCTTAATGCGTTACTCTGTTCTTTATGAACCTAATACTCTAGATGCAGGCAGGAGTCGGTTGATATGTGGAGTAATAGTAGTAGATGCAGGCAGGAGTCGGTCTACTTGTTGCGGACGTGATGCTTATATACATGATCATGCCTAGATAATCTCATAATTATTCGCTTTTCTATCAATTGCTCGACAGTAATTTGTTCACCCACTGTAATACTTATGCTATCTTGAGAGAAGCCTCTAGTGAAACCTATGGCCCCCGGGTCTATCTTTTATCATATTTGCTTTCAATATACTTTTATTTGCATCTTTACTTTTTGCATCTATAATATAAAATACCAAAAATATATTTATCGTATCATACTATCTCTATCAGATCTCACTTTCGCAAGTGGCCGTGAAGGGATTGACAACCCCTTTATTGCGTTGGTTGCGAGTTCTTTGTTTGTTTGTGTAGGTGCGTGGGACTTTTGAGAAGACTCCTACTGGATTGATACCTTGGTTCTCAAAAATTGAGGGAAATACTTACGCTACTATTGCTGCATCACCCTTTCGTCTTCAAGGAAAACCAACGCAAGCTCAAGACGTAGCACCCCTCTCCCTGGCCGCCGGCCCTAGGGGGAGGAAAGGGGGAGGGTTGGCCCCTCCTGCCTTTCCCTCCTCATGAGATAAAGGAAAGGGGGGCGCCACCTCCCCCTGCCTTCCTCCCGCACACATATATGGAAGGGGGCGCGGCTTGGGGCAGGAGCCCAAGTGGGATTCTGACCCACTTGGGGCGCCTCCTGGCTATCTCCCCTCTCCCCCACCTATATATATGTGGGAGGGGGCGCCACACATAGCCTACGATAATATTTTAGCCGTGTGCGGTGCCCCTCTCCATAGTTGCGTCCCTCAGTCATATTTTCGTAGTACTTAGGTGAAGCCTTGCAGAGATAGCATCACCACCACTGTCACCATGTCGTCGTGCTACCGGAGCTCATCCACTACTTCGCCCATCTTTTTGGATCAAGAAGGCAAGGACATCACCGACCTGAACATGTGCTGAACGCGGGGGTGTCATACGTTCGGTACTTGATCGGTTGGATCATGAAGAAGTTTGACTACATCAACCGCACTTGTGCTTACGGTCTAAAAGGGTATGTAGACGCGCTCTCCCCCTTGTTGTTATGCATCTCCATGGATAGATCTCGCATGTGGCTAGAAAATTTTGTGTTTTCCATGTAACATTTCCCAACAAATGGGACATAGGTTTACTAACCGTAAACAACCTTTGAGGCCTGATCTCCAGTTCAGGAAGAATAGAAACATGGTAACATCATCAACTTTGTCATTATTTTAACTAAATTTTCCACCCATGTTTTAATGTGTCTTTGTCTTTGTTTCTTAAACTGCAGGAAACAAGAAGGCAAAAGCTTACGTTCCACCTGATGCTCACTACAAAAAAAGGACACATCCGTGACATTTTGGGTCGAACGAATTTTTTTCTGTCATACTTATGACACTTCTATGACGATAATTGTGACAAAACCCGGTATCATCATAGATGTGGTGGGCTCCTACTTCTATGAAAAAAATCATGACAGAAAATGGGCTTTTCGTCCTGGGCGGGCCGGAGACGCAGCTGCATGACATTCTTTGGGCCGTCCATGACGGAAAAAACCATGGTAGAAGCGAGGGTGAGGAAAATTTCGGCGAGTTCCCGGTTACGGTGGGAGGTCGGGGGCCGAGCGATGCGTGTTTCTCTCATACACGTACACGCGTGTGTGCGAGGTGTTGGCTCTAACTGAACCCGAGCGAGGCGCTGGGCTCTAATTGAACCCGAGTGATTGCACTGCAGGCTACACGTTACTAAACCCGAGCGATCGATCGATGGCTGTTAACTGAACCCGATCGAGCGATTCCTTCGCTACTACTGCTAATTGAAGCCGATCGATGCTGCCTCTAGATGAATAGTGAGTGTTGCAGGGGGCTTTGGATGAATAGTGAGCGGTGTGGGTGGATGAACATGACCCCGTGGCGTTGCCTCTGGATGAACAGGACCCCGATCGATCAAGCCGGTTGGGACTGGATGAACAGGACCCTGTGGAGGGCTAGATGAACAGGATGACACTGTGGAGGGCTGGATGAACAGTAGACGATGGAGGGGTGGATGAACAGTAGCCCGTGGAGGGGTGGTTGAACAGGAGCCCGTGGAGGGGTGGTTGAACAGTAGCCGGTGGAGTAGCGCGCGGTGGAGGCTGGATGAACAGGAGCCCGTGGAGGCCGGAGGAGGTCGACGGTGGATTAACAATAGCCCGTGGAGGCTGGAGGATGTCGACGGTGGAGATGAACAGTATCCCGTGGAGTCCCGTTTTGCGGTACGCCACACCCCTCCCGATGAACAGGACCCCCATTTCGACCGTAGCGCTCCAACACAAGTCCGTTTCGTCCGTTTTGCGGTACGCCACACCCCTCCCGATCAACAGGACCCCCATTTCGACCATAGAAGGTCCGTTTCCTCCGTTTTGCGGTACGCCAAACCCCTCCCGATGAATAGGATCCCGTTTTCGAACATGGCCGGTCGAACACAAGGTTGTTTCCTCCGTTCTGCGGTACGCCAAGCCTCATTTCCATCGCTTGTTCCGTCCAAGACGGTTGGCTCCCACGCATTCCGTTGCCTCCCGATGAACACGGCGCATTATGTTGCCTCCCCATGAACACGACGCATTCCGTTGCCTCCCCATGAACACGACGAGATGCAGTTTCTCCGTTCCGACCCAGCCATGTACACGAGCCCTGGCCGTACGTATGCGCGAGTAGGCGTTCGAGACCCCGCCCGTATGTACGTACGTGGCCGTATTTACTTTCTTGCACCCTGGCCGTTGTACATACGTGTACATGCTATGTGCGCGCCTCTACTACAACACGTGCGCGCCTCTACATCGACCAGTATGTATGTACACATTCGCGACCAGAATGACAATGCTACGCACGCTTCGACCAGGTGGGTCCCGACTGTCAGGAAATTCCTTGCGTGTGAAGATGTAGCTGGTGGGTCCCAGCAGTCAGGGGGGAGAATCATTTTTTTGCTCGGGCGCACTTTCTTGCGTGCGAAGATGTAGCTGGTAGGTCCCAGCAGTCAGGGGGGAAATGTTTTTTTTGTGAAGTACGGTGGCCCGTCCGGTGGGTCCCTGCTGTTAGGTGGAGGAATAATTATTTTGCACGTAATAAGGAGGCACTTCCTTGCGGCTGATGTGGACCCAGCTGTTAGCCTCTCCATGTACAATACTCTTCTGATGGAAGTCAGTCATTGACCACATTGACCACGCCGCGCCGAGAGCACCACGGCGGTGGACGACGGCGAGGCCTAGGAAGGGGACAACGTGGAGGTGGGGAAGATGCGGCAGTGGATGCCCACGCGGAGAGGAGTACGAGGGTCTACTGGTTCGGCTGCGGTGTGAGGTTGTCGTCGCCGTAGAATAACAGGGGGTGTGGGTGAGTAGAGGGATGGCCTGGCCAGCGGTGGGAGTAGTAGGAGGCGGTGAGTCCTCCGCGGCATCATAGCCGGCCACGGGAGGCAGGAGCATGCGACACGACCGGCGCTGCTTTGGGCGGCAGGAGCGAGAAGATCAGAGGTTGAAGAAGCACTGCGGCCGTTGGATGGACATCGTACGGTCACTGGAGCTAGAATCGTTCATATTTACTAAAGTTAACAAAGGCCTCCGTCCCAGCCAACTTAGTAGGCCCACAAGTCAGCCTCCCACCATGGTGGGTCCCAGCTAGCAGGGGGAGTATTCATTTTTTGTGCGTAATAAGGAGGCACTTCCGGTGGGTCCAAGCTGACAGCGGGGGGAACATTTTTTCGCGAAATACGGTGGCCCGTCCGATGGGTCCCAGCAGTCAGGGGGGAAGGTTTTTTTCGCAAAATACAGTGGCCCGTCCGGCGGGTCCTAGTAGTCAGGGGGGAATGTTTTTTCGTGAAATACTAGTGGCCCGTCCAGTGGGTTCCTGCTATCAGGTGGAGGAATAATTATTTTCCGCATGATAAGGAGGCACTTCCTTGCGGCTGTCATGGACCCAGCTATCAGCCTCTCCATGTACGGTACTCTTCCGATGGAATTCGGTCGTTGACCACATTGACCACGCAGCGCCGAGAGCACCACGGCGGTGGACGAGGGCGAGGCCTAGGAAGAGGACAATGCGGAGCCGGGGAAGACACGGCAGTGGATGCCCATGCGGAGAGGAGTATGAGGGTTCACTAGTTCGGCTGCGCTGCCATCACCGCAGAATAACAGGGGGTGTGGGTGAGTGGAGTGGAGGGATGGCCTGGCCAGCGGTGGGAGTAGTATGGGGGCGGTGAGGCCTCCGCGGCAGCACAGCCGACCACGGGAGGCAGCAGCAGGTGGCACGACAGGCGCTGCTTTAGGCGGCAGGAGCAAGAAGACCAGAGGTTGAAGAAGCACTACGATCGTTGGATGGTAGTCATACGGTCAGTCGAGCTAGAATCGTGCTTATTGACTAAGTTGACAAAGCCCTCCATCCCCGTCAACTTAGTAGGCCCACTATACTGGGTCCCAGCTAGCAGGGGGAGTATTCATTTTTTGTGCGTAATAAGGAGGTGCGTAATAAGGAGGCACTTCCTTGCGTGCGAAGATGTAGCTGGTGGGTCCGAGCTGTCAGCGGTGGTAACGTTTTTTTCAAGAAATACAGAGGCCCTTTCTGTGGGTCCCAGATGTCAGGTGGAGGAATCATTATTTGCGCGTAATAAGTCGGCATTTCCTTGCGTGTGGTCGTGGACCCAGCTGTCAGCCTCTCCACGTATAGTCCACTTTAGATGCATGTCGGTCGTTGACCACGTTGACCACGCCACGCGGAGAGCACCAGGGCGATGGAGGACGAGGAGGCCTAGGAAGGGAACGACGCGGAGCCAAGGAAGACTCGACAGTTGTTTCCCACGCGGAGGGGAGTACGACTGTACGAGGGTTTAGTGGTTCGTCTGCCGTCGCCAGAGAATAACAGCAGGTGTGGGTGAGTAGAGGGATGGCTAGGCCAGTGATGGGAGTATAGTGGGGCGGTGAGGCCTGCGCGGCAGCACATCCGGCCGTGGGGAGGAGGGAGCAGGCAGTCCCGCCGACGCTTGTTTGAGCGGCTGGAGCAGGAAGAGTAGAGATTGAAGAAGCGCGACGGCCGTTGGATGGACATCCAACAATCACTGCTTGTGCTCAACCTTTTTTTTAGGAAAGGCTCAAATCTATGGAAAACAGCATACAAGCCATCTGCCATTATTTCTAATAATTTACAGCCCATTTGCTAATTCTTACGGGTTTTTTGGAGCCCATATTCTTTTTGTTAGCATTACAGCCCATATTGTGGCCACAGTTAAACAATTATACAAAATTTTGCATATGTCAGTGCGGTTTGAACTGTGTTTAATCCCGAAATTTCGAGTCACATTCAGACTAATCTTAAAAATAAATGTATATCAATATAAAATCCAATAAATTGTCCACGCATAAAAATCAATGCAATTTAAAATCTCGAAATGAAAAAAAGATATTTGAAACTAATTGCCGGTTTGACGTGTTTTAAAAATGTACAACCCATTTCTTATTACTGATAGGCCATTTTCTCGGCCAGCCGAATGAAGCTCTCCTCGTCTTGAAAGATTTGCAGCCCAACAGGCCTGATAAAGCGACTTACTTGACAAATCACAAAAAAACTGGGCTAGCCATTTTTAGAAAGAAAAAAAAACTACTGGGCTGGTCTGTGGTAAACATAAAAGAAAAGGCTGTCTATACAGGCCAGAGTGTCCCGCACAGCCTAGTTGACACCCTGCTTTCATCTCAAACAAATTAGATAAATGGCACTCCAATTATGGCGATAAATAAAAATTCCACTCCAATTTCCAAACTATGAAAAATTCCACTGCAATTTTTGCAAACTTTGAAAAACGCCACTGCAGTTTGCAAACTTTGAAAAACGCCACTCCAAACTTTGAAAAAAGCCACTGGAAATTGCGGTGGCATTTCTCGGAAACACCAGATTTGGAGTGGCATTTATCAAATTAACCCAAAATGAAAATAACTGGGTGAGCTGTTGGGTCCCTGGTGTCAGCCACTCGTTGTGCAATTCTCTCGTTTATTGACTACGTTGACAATGGCATGGGACCCAGATGTCACAAATCCACTAGGAGGAGCCTTTTTTATTGGCTTGAAATAAGGAGGCACTTGCTTGCGTACTGCCATGACCTTGGCGGGTCCCTGCTGTCATCCTCTCCACATACAATCATCTCCTGATTGTGTACGCGTCAACTTGGTAGGCCCACAAGTCAGCCTCTAAACCCGTGGAGGACAAATACAACCCATTTAAAAAATTAACAGCCCATTCCATACGTTCAAACGGAAAGTTCAACATTCATAGCAAAGTAACAGGTCTGATCCACATATAGAGTACTGAACTTCCACGTTGACCACCATCATAGCCAAGTTAACTATCTACTCCCACTAATACTCTAGTAGCATACAAATACTAACTTACTCTTAGCTAACTAGATGATGTCGGCCGCCATCTGTGATACACGCTAAACGCCGGCACCGGCGTCCTGCGCCTCGCCTCGGACTTGCAAGAGGTGCGATAGGGCGTGTTGCTCATGCACGTTGGCCCTTTCCATGACAGCATGGTCCACTGAAGCTTCGGCTTCCAAGCGGGAAACCCACTTGACGAGCTGGTAGTAAAAATCGACATCACGAACGCGTGCGTGCCCGACAGCCTCCAGGGCTATTTGCCGAGTGCCAGCCTCCATGTAGTCGGCCCAGTTGCGGGCACTCTTCTCACGACTCAGAGCGTCGGTGCATTGTTGTTCCATGTCCCACTGGCGGCGCAAATCGGCGATACGCTGCTCCTTCGCTAGGCGGTTGTGCCCCAACAACTCCTGCTCCTCCTCTAGGCGGTCACGCTCCAACAACTCCTCGATCTCCGCATTGCCATCTAAAGACAGATAGAATGCCTCCTCCCTCCGTCTGCCTTCCGGTGAAAAACGAACACTAGTTCCGGTGGTGACCGCCTCCGGCGTCGCCTACCACAGACAGGCAGGGGCATGGCGACGTGGCGAGCAATGTCAGGCCGGTGCAGGCTTATGAGGATATGGCGAGTTGGGTCATGGTGCCACCGGAGAAGGCCGGGAAATAGTACTTATAGGCGGAAGGTAGTGCGACGGTCATCGGAATTCAATGCATTAGCAGGCATGGCTTAGCGCACCAGCTTAACATGGAAAACTAGAAAAACTAAAATTATGACTGTGTCGTCCCGTCCCGTCTGGGTCGCACGCCGGCATGGCGGTCAAACGAGTGCACTCGAATCATCTCCCTCCTCGTCAATAATGATTCCATGGATTTAAAAAGCCCGCAACAATTAAAGTGCATCTTTTTTCACATCAGTTAGCTGCCTTAATTACGGCCAACTGCATGCAGGCACTCAGAATCGCTCGCAGCAAGTACGCGGAGCAGCATGCAACGAGTCGCAGCCGAGGGCATGCATGCAGCCACTTAAATTGCTAGAATTAATTAGGCTTAATCTTCTGCATGCCGTTAACTATTGCCATGCCTTGGTCTTGCTGCTTTGCTCATGGGACTAATAAACCCGGACAGAGGGAGTACCTTGTTTGGTGAGAGGTTTGAATTAAGCCCTGCAAACCGGAAAGGAGGTACTCCCTCCGTCTAGGTGAGTAAGTCATCTTAGGCTGTGCACCGTGATCAAGGAGGAGGGGAAAACGAGAAACGTTAATGTTTATTTGCTAATTAATAGTATTGCATGCAATGAACTAACCACTGCATGTCATGTTTGATAGTCTCAAGTCATTAAAAGCATGCACACCCTTTATCTCTTATTGGTTGATATGTCAAGAAACAAGAAACGAGGTAGAAGTTAATGCACCGCGCCTAAGTGTTTTGGGATTATTTGGTTTTCGTCAGATGACTTACACACCTAGACGGAGGGAGTACTAGTACATGCGTGATCCACTATTTATTCATGTAGGATCGAGTAGGTCATTTCTTGAATTGAGCCCTGCAAACCGGAAAGGAGGTAGTACGTGCATGATCCGCTATCTATCCGTGTAGGATCGAGTAGGTAGGATAGTGTAGCTTGTCAGTTTCTTTAGAGGTAGGCATTTTTATTCAAAAAACTGCCACTTTGGATCTTGCGTCACAAATAAAACTGCTAGGAGTGCATTAGTAGTCTAGCTATTGTTCGATCAGTAACTTGTAAACACTGAGCGAACAGAAATAAGTAACTGTTAATGCATCTCAATGATTCACAGATCATATACAAATATGTAGCTCCAAAAGCAAAGATCATCCACTTTGGATCTTGTGTCGCAACTAAAACTAACTAGTATGATTCCCATACATAATATCAACATGTTAATGCATCTCAATGATTCACAGATCATATACAAATATGTAGCTCCAAAAGCAAAGATCTAGAAAAAACATCTATTCTTCCTACTAACATGGATGCTTCTCTTGGCCAACATTCAGTACAGACTGAAAGACAAATTTGTTTGTGAACTCTACAATTCCTCTTGCAAACGTAAGTGGTTTCACCAACAGCTGGAACCATGAAAATGAACCACACATGATGGAGGAACATCCACTGCAATATGATTTGGTCTTCTCTCGATCACACCGCGAGACTATTTTCGGAATACAAACTTTAACTTAGGCAAAATGATGCCCATTGTATAATCATACCAAAGCAATGAAGCACCTAGTGTTGGCCAATAAATAGTACAGTACTACTTTTCTGCAGTCCATGAAGTGACTATCCAATCTTTCTGTGTCTATTTTCAAATGGCACTGCATCTAGTGACTATACTATAGCAACGGGCAGACATCTCTGTCTGCACAAATATCAAGCAGCTAGTAAACATATACCACACCTTGTATTTTCGGTTTAAACATGTCTCTTCCGCTTAGCATCTGTCATGTTCTGCACTGGACAATCTGATACAGTTATGTTTTGCCCTAGACAATTTCATACTGAATTGATTTGCTGGTTCAGAGCAGAAATATAGTGCCTATTATTCATCAGACCAAGGATATCCATGTTCGCAGTGATGGAAGAGGTGAAATCGATACAATCGAAATTGAGCATCCAATCATTGAATCATGTCTTGCACCTCCAATGTAGGTCCACCCTGCCAATAAATTCACATGCAAACCACTAGTATTACTATCTAATGACAGTACAAAAAGAGTAGCAAGATAGTATTAAACCATGTACCTTCGTAATGAACAGCTCATAGTGCCACAAATTGGATATAAAGGTTTGGAAGAAAACATGCTCCTAATGTTGAACCAGTTGGACTTTTTGTGCAGTTCCACTAAAATCGAGCATCCCTGTTTGCATAGATATTGGAAGTGTGATTACTGTAAAAATAACACTAGTTGAAGCATAGACTCACAAATATAAGCATTCCAATTTCTTAATTGGAAAAGGTAGCAAGACTGTTTCTAACCACCTATTTGAAGGAATAAATAAGGCAACAACGGCTGATGTCAGAAAGGCATATATAGTTCTTTTTGAAAGAATGGTCGACTCCTGACCTTTCCTCTTCTTTTAAGCATATTTTGTGCAGTTCAACTAAAATAAAATGCCATCACCGCCTTGACAATTCAGTGACACTGTACAAAAGGAAATGACTTAACATTACATCATGATGTCAGGTATGTAGTCGACAGGCATTAGAGACAAACATACAGACCTCCTCCGATAACATAATGAACATTAATTTTAACAAAGGTGTGACTAGCTTTACTGGGATAATTTGAGTGAACTCTACACCCTCTGTTCCTTAATATAAGACGTTTTCGCGGTTCAATTTAAAGTACCCAAACGTCTAGTATTTAGAAAAACAGGTAGTAGTTTTCTTGAGCACATATCTGGGAAAGCTTGCCACACTTTATTTATGTCCATACGCTAATGCAACACCATTCGAATACTACAAATATACACTAATCCAGTGGCTAGTGCAACAGTAGAGTAGTTAGTTTATTACAGGGTACAGTACAATGGTTTTACTGAACAGATTTCAATAAACTCTAGCACTCGAAGATTTCTATAAGAATTAACAATACAAAATGTAAAGGTAACAAGTTTCAGCATTGGTATACTAGCTGTGCATGAGCATTAAACCAAATACAAAAGTCTGAAGGTAACTAGCATTATTAAATAATGACAGTATAAAAAAATGCAAACCATGTACCTCCAATGTAAATATCATTTCGAACTCGGGGGGGCCTAAAAAATTGCTATCCCAATCTTGATAATCGATCAAACATAAAAACTTGATCGAACGAATCAAGAGAACAGCCGGAGGAAGAGGTGCCCACTCTTGACCTTTCCTCTTGTCTTCATAATTTTTTGTGCCGTTTAACCAAAATAAAATGACATCAGCACCTTGGCATTTTGGTGACACTGTACAAAAAAATTAACTTATCTCATGAAAGTGAGGTATGTAATCTATAAGCATTAACAGTGCAAAGATCTGAAGGTAGTAACAAGTTTCATCGCTGGTATACTGGTTGTGCAACAGCATTAGAATGCCTTAGCTGAAAAATCATTAATACATCCACAATCAATAGCTAACCCTGAAATAATCCAGTGACATTAAATGGCATTGCTTAAATTTATCGGTTGCATTAGACTGAGAGCGGCATTAGTTAAATGTGGCATCACTTTAGCAGTAGCATTGCTTAACTTGCCTGCTGGCATTATACTAACAGCAAAAAAAGTGGCAAAAAAGCATGGGATGCCCATTCGGACAATGGGCGCACCAGTATGATGTACCTCCACGGACGCAGAGTGGTGAGGGAGGTATGGTTGCCCAGAGCAACAAATATCCAAGCAGCATATGTGGATTACGTCCCTTTTTGTTCTCTTTAGCCACCTTTTTCCTATGTGAGGACAACAAACCGATTGACCTGGTCATTCTCTATTGCATTGTCATGCCTTTCTACCCTTCTTCAACCAAGAGACACGAGACTCGTTCCTTAGCTACTGATTTCCCCTTTTCAACCTAGATGCGGGTTCGATGCCTACTCTCTTGGACAATACAGTCTCCCTTCCTTTCCTTATTGAACTCAGACATGGATTAGTCTGCATGAAGTAGGGTTTCCTTTAATATTGCAAATTATGGTTTTCGTCTGCGTGGCCAGCAGAGCAGAGGATAGCAAATTGGGAAGATGGTGGAGTGGAAAAAGATCCACATGCAACGACATGGCAGATGGGGCAATAGAACAAGGGTATGGTTCAAAAAGAGGTAGCATACCTGAGGTTGGCGGGAAGTGGCTTCGCTCGTGGTCATCGTCCCCCGCACACACTATGGTAGCAAGCTTGGGGACGGAGGCCATCCCGCGCGGGCACTAGGTCTGAGAGGACGGCCTTGTCGTCAGTGTGTGACCTTGCTCGCCGATGACGAGTGCGTCAACGTTGCACGTCCTTTTCTTCCCCGGCGGATCTGTGACCACCGGTGAGGAGGGAGAGAGAGGCCGTCTTTTTTAGATCTGGAGAGAGGGTGATAGTGTGAGAAGCAAGTGGGCAACCCTTAGCAAGAAAGCGCTGAAGCTCTAGCCTATATATCTTTTTTATACTACTAGTACTGGAGGTGTAGTAGTGGTAGAGTAGTTTATATTTTCTCTGCGTACAGTACCAGTTAGTCGTGCTTCAAAACTGAACAGCATGCCAGTAAAAAAATAAAGGTCGATAACTAATGTGGCACCTCAGGCCAACGTGGCCAGATCGCATTTTGCACGAGAAATTACACACCATGTTTCGTTGACATGTGGTCCCATTCCAACATATCAGTGAGACGACGGCGAGTCCTTTTCTACTAGTATTTCTGAACGGACGTGTAGGCCGGGGCGCCTCTTCGTGAACAGTGGCAAACTGGCAACCGTCCACCGATTCTTCGCCTTTCCCTCTCGATTTGGAACTGCTGTAGCATGCTCTTCCTCTCCCTCCTCCATTTTCCTTCAGCCCTTCACCCTTCCTTCTGCCATTGTTCGATCATCTTCTCCATGGAGGGAACAGGCTGGAAACGACCCCGTTATTCTTGCCCCGATCTAAAAGATGACGTGGTGGAGGAACTCATTGATCGGTGCGACGTCATCACCTCGGCTAGCATGGTAGGTTCGTTCAAGACAATTCTCGACTCAACTAATAACATCATTACAAGAAACCCAAGAGTCAAGGAGAGGTTTGATCTCCCCTATCTTCTTCGCCGTGACCCTGATGACTGGCGCGGGGACGACGAAGGCCTCGCCTTGTGCAAGTTGATGCCGCTTGATAATGATACGTATGATGTTAAGATGCCATCGCTTGAGGGTAAGGCTTGGGCAGGCGCAAATGGAGATTGGGTTGTTTACATTGGGTCCAACTGCGAGTGGGAACTTGTGAATGTGTACATGATACATATATGTCATATCTATAATTTTTTATTGTTCCATGCCAATATTCTTCAACTTTCATATACTTTTGGCAACTTTTTATACTATTTTTGGGAATAACATATTAATCCAGTGCCCAGTGTCAGTTCCTGTTTGTTGCATGTTTTATGTTTCCCAGAAACCCAATATCAAACGGAATCCAAACGGGATAAAAACGGACGTAGAATTATTTTGGAATATTTGGTATTTTTTGGAGGAAGAATCAACGCGAAACGGTGCCCGAGGTGGCCAGGAGATAGGGGGCGCGCCCACCCCTCTGGGCGTGTCTGACACTCTCTTGGGCCACCCGTAAGGCGGTTGATGTTCTTATTTTGCCGCGAGAAAGATAATTTTACAAGAAAAATCTGGGCGAAAGATTCACCCCAATCGGAGTTACGGATCTCCGGATATAAAAGAAACGGTGAAGGGGCAGAATCGGGGAACGCAGAAACAGAGAGATAGATCCAATATCGGAGAGGCTCTCGCCCCTCCCAAGCCATGGGAGCCAAGGACCAGAGGGGAAACCCTTCTCCCATCTAGGGAGGAGGTCAAGGAAGAAGAAGAAGAAGAAGAAGGGGGCCTCTCTCCCCCTTGCTTCCGGTGGCGCCGGAGCGCTGCCGGGGGCCATCATCATCACCGCGATCTTCACCAACACCACCGCCATCTTCACCAACATCTCCATCACCTTCCCCCTTCTATACTCAGTGGTCCACTCTCCCACAACCCGCTGTACCCTCTGCTTAAACATGGTGCTTTATGCTTCATATTATTATCCAATGATGTGTTGCCATCCTATGATGTCTGAGTAGATTTTCATTGTCCTATCGCTGATTGATGAATTGCTATGATTGGTTTAATTTGCTTGTGGTTATGTTGCTGTCCTATTGTGCCCTCCCTGTCACGCAAGCATGAGGGATTTCCACTGTAGGGTGTTGCAATACGTTCATGATTCGCTTATAGTGGGTTGCTTGAGTGACAGAAGCATAAACTCGAGTAAGGGGGTTGTGGCATATGGGATAAAGGGGACTTGATGCTTTAATGCTATGGTTGGGTTTTACCTTAATGATCTTTAGTAGTTGCGGATGCTTGCTAGAGTTCCAATCATAAGTGCATATGATCCAAGAAGAGAAAGTATGTTAGCTTATGCCTCTCCCACATAAAACTTGTTAACGGTCTAGTAAAGTAGTCAATTGCTTAGGGACAATTTCACAACTCCTACCACCACTTTTCCACACTCGCTATACTCACTTTATTGCATCTTTAGCTAAACAGCCCCTGCTTTTTATTTACGTGTTCTTTATTATCTTGCAAACATATCCGACAACACCTACAAAGTACTTCTAGTTTCATACTTGTTCTAGGTAAAGCGAACACTAAGCATGCGTAGAGTCGTATCAGTGGAAGATAGGGCTTGAGAGAATACTTGTTCTACCTTTAGCTCCTTGTTGGGTTCGACACTCTTACTTATCGAAAGAGGCTACAACTATCCCGTATACTTGCGGGTTATCAAGACCTTTTTCTGGCGCCGTTGCCGAGGAGTCATAGCGTGGGGTGAATATTCTCGTGTGTGCTTGTTTGCTTTATCACTAAGTAATTTTTATTTGCTGTTCTTAGTTTTTCTCTATCTTTTGTTATGGATATGGAACACAAAATACCAAAAAAATTAGGTGTACTTGCTAGTCATGGAGATGGGGAACCTCCTAAAACCCTCGATGCTCATTATGTTCAAGATATTATGTACTACTTTGATAATCCTGAGAAAACCCCATTCAATTTTGTTATGGGAGACACGTTGGATCAACGAGAATACTTTAGGGATTATCGCTTGACACAAAAAGGGAAACTATTATGGGATCAAATTTCTATATTACGTTGGTATGCTCGTCAACTATGCGTGATACATGATTATACTTGTTGCTCTAGGATGAAGGCTCCACACCTTCCCTTTTCATGCAAATTCAATGATAATGAAACCTTAGCTTCTTATGCTAATGGTAGATATGATTACTATGATGTGGAACAAATAGAAGAATTTGTTGCTTTTATGGGTGCTTATGAGATTGAATCTATGTTTAAAGCGTTTGACGATTTTGATGATTCAGTTTATAGACCAGAAAATCTTGCTATACTTAGATATTGCTATGAAAATTATGAATACAATTACAATATTAATTCATTTATTGAGAAAGTCTCCGCTGTCCAAGAAGAGACTAATATTTTGCAGGAAGCTATGGAAGAAGAAATTGATGAAACTGTGAGCTCATTGGATGAAAAAGATGATGAGGAGAGCGAAGAACAAAAGGAGGAAGAGCGGATTGATCACCCGTGCCCACCTTCTAATGAGAGTAACTCTTCAACTCATACATTGTTTAATTCCCTTTTGTGCTTACCGAAGGATGATTGCTATGATGATTGCTATGATCCCGTTGATTCTCTTGAAATATCCCTTTTTGATGATGCTTGATATGCTTGTGGCCAAGATGCCAATATGAATTATGCTTATGGAGATGAACTTGCTATAGTTCCTTATGTTAAACATGAAATTGTTGCTATTGCACCCACGCATGATAGTCCTATTATCTTTTTGAATTCTCCCGACTACACTATATCGAAGAAGTTTGTGCTTATTGAGGATTATATTGATGGGTTCCCTTTTACCATTGCACATGATGATTTTGATGAATGTAATATGCATGTGCTTGCCGCTCCTACTTGCAATTATTATGAGAGAGGAACTATATCTCTGCCTCTTTATGTTTCCAATATGATAGAATTGCAAGAAACTGCTTATACTATGCATTGGCCTTTACTTGGTGTGCATGAATTGTTCCTTTATGACATGCCGATGCATAGGAAGAGAGTTAGACTTCGTTGTTGCATAATATGTGTTACTTTGTGCTCACTACTAAATTACAAATCATTATTAATTAAAATTGGCTTTGATATACCTTGGGATCCGGGTGGATCTATTACTTGAGCACTTTATGCCTAGCTTAATGGATTTAAAGAAAGCGCTGCCAGGGAGACAACCCGGAAGTTTTAGAGAGTCATTTATTTCTGTTGAGTGCTTTTATATAGTTTAAAAACAAAAAAATAGAGATGGGAACCTAAAAACTTTTCAAAAAGGAAAGTGAAACTGAGAGAGACAAGCATTGTTGAAGTGGGAGCTAGCCTTGAACTTTGTTCATGCTCACGGAAACTTTGTGAATCTTGATTACAGAAACTTTTCAACAAAAATAATTATCCCCTTGTACAATTCCATTGTATTATAAAAATAATGTGCCAAGGTTTGTCTTTAGGATGTTTACAATGCTTGTTGGTTTGTACGGTGCAGGACAGAAACTTTGGTTGTAGTGCGCGATTTTACATTTTTAACTGGAACGTCAATTGGTTCTGATTCCTTTTGCAATGTCTTTCTGTACAACGTGTTTATTTTTCCTAATTTTGGTAGAATTGTTGGGGTACCATAAGTATGGTGAATGTTCAGATTTCTACAGACTGTTCTGTTTTTGATAGATTCTATTTTTGATGCATAATTTGCTTGTTTTGATGAAACTATCAATTTATATTAATGAATTAAGCCATGGAAAAGCTATATTACAGTAGACACAATGCAAAAACAAAATATGAATTGGTTTGCTATAGTACTTAGAGTGGTGATTTGCTTTATTATACTAACGGATCTTACCGAGTTTTATGTTGAAGTTTTGTGTGGATGGAGTGTCTAATCGAGGATGTCTCGATATGAGGAAAAGGTAGAGAGGCAAGAGCTCAAGCTTGGGGATTCCCAAGGCACACCAAGTAAACATTCAAGGATACTCAAGCGTATAAGCTTGGGGATGCCCCGGAAGGCATCCCCTCTTTCTTCAACAAGTATCGGTATGTTTTCGTATTCGTTTCGTTCATGCGATATGTGCAAGTCTTGGAGCTTCTTTTGCATTTAGTTTTCACTTTTCTTTTATGCACCATGCTGGTACGAGATAGTCCTTGGTTGATTTATAGAATGTTCATTGCACTTCACTTAAATCTTTTGAGTGTGGCTTTATAGAATGCTTCATGTGCTTCGCTTATATCATTTGAAGTTTGGATTGCCTGTTTCTCTTCACATACAAAACCACCATTTATAGAATTAAACTCTCTTGCTTCACTTATATCAATTTAGAGAGATGACAGGAATTGGTCATTCACATGGTTAGTCATAAAATCCTACATAAACTTGTAGATCACTGAATATGATATGTTTGATTCCTTGCAATAGTTTTGCGATATAAAGATGGTGATATTAGAGTCATGCTAGTGGGTGGTTGTGGATTGTAGAGACACTTGTGTTGAGGTTTGCAAGTCCCGTAGCATGCACGTATGGTAACCGTTGTGTGACAAATTTAAAGCATGGGGTGTTTCTTTGATTGTCTTCCTTATGAGTGGCGGTCGGGGACGAGCGATGGTCTTTTCCTACCAATCTATCCCCCTAGGGGCATGCATAGTAGTACTTTGCTTCGAGGGCTAATAAACTTTTGCAATAAGTATATGAGTTCTTTATGACTAATGTGAGTCCATGGATTATACGCACTTTTACCTTTCCATCATTGCTAGCCTCTTCGGTACCGTGCATTACCCTTTCTCACCTCGAGAGTTGGTGCAAACTTCGTCGGTGCATCCAAACCCCGTGATATGATACGCTCTATCACACATAAGCCTCCTTATATCTTCCTCAAAACAGCCACCATACCTACCTATCATGGCATTTCCATAGCCATTCTGAGATATATTACCATGCAACTTCCATCATCATCATATACATGACTTGAGCATTCATTGTCACATTGCTTTGCATGATCGTAAGATAGCTAGCATGATGTTTTCATGGCTTGTCCGTTTGTTGATGTCATTGCTCTGCTAGATCGTTGCACATCCCGGTACACCGCCGGAAGCATTCATATAAAGTCATATCTTTGTTCTAGTATCGAGTTGTAATATCGAGTTGTAAGTAAATAAAAGTGTGATGATCATCATTATAGAGCATTGCCCCATAAAAAATAAAAAAACAAGGAAAGGCCAAAGAAGCCTAAATAAAAAGGGGGCCAAAGAAGCCCACCGAAAAAGAAAAAAAGAAAAAGAAAAGGGGCAATGTTACTATCCTT
This sequence comes from Triticum dicoccoides, assembly GCF_002162155.2. Classification (NCBI taxonomy): domain Eukaryota; kingdom Viridiplantae; phylum Streptophyta; class Magnoliopsida; order Poales; family Poaceae; genus Triticum; species Triticum dicoccoides. The sequence goes on from NC_041391.1 coordinate 214,976,477, forward strand.
TTTCCACACTTGTGCTTCAAAGTAGCACCATGTTCTTCATATAGAGAGTCTATTATGTTGTCACTTTCATATACTAGTGGGAATTTTTCATTATAGAACTTGGCTTGTATATTCCAACGATGGGCTTCCTCAAATGCCCTAGGTCTTCATGAGCAAGCAAGTTGGATGCACACCCACTTAGTTTCAGTTTGAGCTTTCATACACTTATAGCTCTTAGTGCATCTATTGCATGGCAATCCCTAATCCTTGCATTGACATCAATTGATGGGCATCTCCATAGCCTGTTGATTAGCCGCGTCGATGTGAGACTTTCTCCCTTTTTTGTCTTCTCCACATAAACCCCCACCATCATATCTATTCCACCTATAGTGCGCAATCCATGGTTTGCGCTCATGTATTGCGTGAGGTTGAAAAATCTGAAGCGCGTTAAAAAGTATGAACCAATTGCTCGGCTTGTCATCCGGGTTGTGCATGATGAGAGCATTTTGTGTGACGAAAATGAAGCATGACCAAACTATATGATTTTGTAGGGATAAGCTTGCTTTGGCCTTGTTGTTTTGAAAAGACATGATTGCTTTATTGGTATGCTCGAAGTATTATTGTTTTTATGTCAAATGATAGACTATTGCTTTGAATCACTCATGTCTTAACATTCATGCCATGATTAGATATATGATCAAGATTATGCTAGGTAGCATTCCACATCAAAAATTATCTTTTTTATCATTTACCTACTCGAGGACGAGCATGAATTAAGCTTGGGGATGCTGATACGTCTCCGTCGTATCCATAATTTTTGATTGTTCCATGCCAATATTCTTCAACTTTCATATACTTTTGGCAACTTTTTATACTATTTTGGGGACTAACATATTGATATAGTGCCCAGTGCCAGTTCATGTTTGTTGCATGTTTTATGTTTCACAGAAACCCGATATCAAACGGAATCCAAACGGGATAAAACCGGACGGGGAATTATTTTGGAATATTTGGGATTTTTCGGAGGAAGAATCAACGCGAAATGGTGCCCGAGGTGGCCAGGAGATAGGGGGCGCGCCCACCCCCTTGGGTGCACCTGGCACTCTCCTGGGCCACCCGTAAGGCGGTTGACGCTCTTCTTTTGCCGCAAGAAAGCTAATTTTACGAGAAAAATCTGGGCAAAAGATTCACCCCAATCGGAGTTACGGATCTCCGGATATAAAAGAAATGGTGAAGGGGCAGAATTGGGGAACGCAGAAACAGAGAGATAGATCCAATCTCGGAGGGGCTCTCGCCCCTCCCAAGCCATGGGAGCCAAGGACCAGAGGGGAAACCCTTATCCCATCTAGGGAGGAGGTCAAGTAATAAGAAGAAAGGGGCCTCTCTCCCCCTTGCTTCCGGTGGCGCCGGAGCGCTGCCGGGGGCCATCATCATCACCGCGATCTTCACCAACACCACCGCCATCTTCACCAACATCTCCATCACCTTCCCCCTTCCATACTCAGAGGTCCACTCTCCCGCAACCCGCTGTACCCTCTGCTTAAATATGGTGCTTTATGCTTCATACTATTATCCAATGATGTGTTGCCATCCTATGATGTCTGAGTAGATTTTCGTTGTCCTACCGGTGATTGATGAATTGCTATGATTGGTTTAATTTGCTTGTGGTTATGTTGCTATCCTATTGTGCCCTCCATGTTGCGTAAGCATGAGGGATGCCCGCTGAAGGGTGTTGCAATATGTTCATGATTCGCTTATAGTGGGTTGCTTGAGTGACAGAAGCATAAACCCGAGTAAGGGGGTTGTGGCATATGGGATAAAGGGGACTTTATGCTTTAATGCTATGGTTGGGTTTTACCTTAATGATCTTTAGTAGTTGCGGATGCTTGCTAGAGTTCCAATCATAAGTGCATATGATCCAAGAAGAGAAAGTATGTTAGCTTATGCCTCTCCCACATAAAACTTGCTATGGGTCTAGTAAAGTAGTCAATTGCTTAGGGACAATTTCACAACTCCTACCACCACTTTTCCACACTCGCTATATTTACTTTATTGCATCTTTATCTAAACAGCCCCTACTTTTTATTTACATGTTCTCTATTATCTTGCAAACCTATCCAACAACACCTACAAAGTACTTCTAGTTTCATACTTGTTCTAGGTAAAGCGAACACTAAGTGTGCGTAGAGTCGTATCAGTGGCAGATAGGGCTTGAGAGAATATTGGTTCTACCTTTATCTCCTCGTTGGGTTTGACACTCTTACTTATCGAAAGAGGCTACAACTATCCCGTATACTTGCAGGTTATCAGTACACTCGTGACCGGGTTCCACTTCCAAAAATCTCAGCAGACTGCCCAGAGGATAGGTTCAAATACGATCATGGTGACTGCCTTCTACGGAAAATAGCAATTTGTCGAGTTCCCAACCGCTCTTGGAATTACAAGAACTATGAAGTTGTTGCTATCTTCGACAAGCTTGTTGTCGTCCTTCGTGGTTCGACTGGATGGATATTGCTCAAAAATCAGTTTCTGTACATGGATGAGTAATGTGATGCAATTCAATACGAGGGCCTTGTGTTTGCTTCCACCACTCATGGCACTGTTTTTGCATGGGATCCTCGTAGTTTTGGTATGTTTGTCTTCCACCGTAATTATAATTGTTTCATCCACATGCATGCGGGTTAGCAAGTTTCCCTTTACTAATTAACCTTCTTCTTGTATTTCCAAGGTCCTGTGAACATTCCACCACCTATACTTGAAAAAATTTATAACCAAGGGGGAGATGACGATGGTGATGATCACAAGCATGAGGACGAGCAGCGCCCATATACTCTATGGCGCCTGGCAACTAATTCCGATGGATCACCTCTTCTTGTGTGTATACAGCCCACTAATGATGTTACTACTAAGGAAGCATGTGTAGTCTCCCATGGTCGCACTCTCTAGACCTATACCAACACCCATTGCATGGTATTCGGGATGGATACTAGTGTGCTAGCACCAACACCTTCTCCCTGGTACAGAATTGATAGTCTTGGAGAAAACTTGCTCTTCCTTGGACAAAACTATCCAATGATGGTGAAAGGCGATCCAACTGTTGTTGACACAACGTTACTACCATTTATGAGAAGCAACTGTGTCTATTCCTCGGACATTTGGGTGGTTCCCTACCCTGGTACTGATATAGTAGGCCGCTTCAGCCTAGATGATCAATCCTATGTTGGTCTCAAGATTGACAATGGATGGCCTGTCCCAGAGAATCACTTGTGGTTCAAAGCAAGCATTTCCAACGCCGAGGAATGGTTGAGTTGAAGTTCATTTCATTGCTTGTTATTTTTTGTGTGATGAAAACTTTAGTATTTATAATGTATCCTCATTGTCGATGTGGGTTGATGACCTGTTATATGTAATAAAATGATATGCTTGTGATAAACTTACTAAATTTATGAATGACTTTTGAGTCACTTCTCTGAGTGAGTGGTGCGACGAGGCAAAAAAATATTTTCCGAATACATAATTGTACATGCATTGCAACAGGTTATCGGATGAGGCCAATCAACAATAGTAGTACACTATTTGTACTAGCTTCACATGCATCACATGTCGGGCGGGTGTTTTTACTGTAGCCATATGTTAATGTGTTCGTTGTACGTAAGTAGGGTGGCATGGGCCAGAACAAGCATTCACATCCAGGAGTACGGCACACGCCACCACCACGACATCCATCTGACACCATATTTCTTGGAGTCTGTGCTAGAGCAATCTCTTCAACCTCGTCGTTTCTCTAACTTCAGCCATCGCGCGGCGGGCGAGGTGGGGGTTTGCCGATAGTCGGTTTCCTCAACTGTGGTCCCACTTGTAAGGCCAACTCCAACGCATGGCCCCAAATGGACCTCCATTTTGCATGAACTCCAACAATAATTTTGACTAGAAAAGCAAGACCAAAGAAAACAAGAACCACAAGAATACATTTTACTAGAAGATATCCAACTTCCATAACTGCTCCTGTAAGTTGGATTAGTGCCTTCTCGATGCATTCATTGCTGATCTGCGGAGGCTCGATCTTGCGTGCTTCTTTCTTCTTCAAGTGTAAAGAAGTAGACGTTGCTTCCTCTCATCTAGTCTCATGTCTAGCCTCTATTCTAGTAGGAGTATCAACAAGTGCACTAGTCTCATCTCTAGCCTCTATGCTAGCTAAAAGTGCTAGAACATCTACTAAATTGCGCTCTATCAATATATCGATGTACTCTTCTTCCCAATACCAAAACTTGCATCCATTTTACTCCCTCCGTTCCACAATACATGCCTTCTATTTGTCAAAATATAGATGTATCTAGACATGTTTTAGTATATAGGTACATCCATTTTTGGACAAATGGAAGTCAAGTATTTTGGAATGGAGGGAGTACACAATAAAAATCTTAAGTTAGCACAACTAGTCTAATCCAAGAGCACAACCGAAGATTTGGTCGGGTTCTTCCTCCTTTTGCCGACACGTGGGACATCCGCATCCAGGTTGTGTCATGCAAGAAAATAGAGTGGTAGTTGAAGCCACGTGATGTGCATCTTGGGTTAAACTGTAAATAGAATCTTACTACTCTTGAGTAACTCCAAAAGCGGCCACCAAAGATCTTTATTGGATTTGTTTTTCATCACCAGCACGTCGAGGTGAAAGATGTGCAGGTTCAGTGGGTCCTCTTGCATTTTCACTGACATGTGGGACCGCATGTGAGCAAACAGACAATGGGTTCCGCACGTCTGCTGGCTGGATGAGAAGAGAGATAGAGGAGGGCTGAGCACGGACTCCAGGAAATTTGTTCTACGTACCTCGATATAGGCTCGATATAGTGGGGTGGCCTGGGCCATAACTAGCATTCACGTCTAGCAGTACGTCACACGCCACCCACACGAGTCCCATCCGACACCAATTTTCTTGGATTCCGTGCTACAGCCATCTCTTCTCCCTCCTGTTTTCTCAGCCATCGCGTGGTGGGCGGGGTGGGGGTTTGCCGATAGTCGGTTTGCTCAATTGTGATCCCACTTGTAAGTGAAAATGCAACACCGCACGCATTCCCCCTTGAGCGTCGTGCTGGACCAACCGTGTGGGGGTGCGATGCGAACACGGCAGGCTTTTCCTTTTGAACTCGTAACTGGTAAAATTTGGTTCTGCTCCATGGCCCGACCGATAGATAGAAAATAACGATTTTGCCTAGAGTAATGAGAAGTTTGGTTCTGGCGCCGTTCATGCATGGAGTACGTATGAAAATTATGAAGTTGATGCGAAAGGTAAGATAATTACTAGTAGTACCATATACTACTACATGGATTTGACGGAAAGATAAAAATACATACGGATCCATCAACGACATCCTCATGCCCTAGTGCGCCGGGTCACCAACCGATGTGTGAGGAGCAGCGGCGTTGGCGGCGAGCTCAACGTGCTTGTGAACAATGCTGTCCAAGGTTGCCCTGCGGTCCAAGAAGGTCAGCGTCCTATCGTCCTCCTCTTGCATGTAGTAGTCCTTGTGGACGATTTGCGCGTAGACGTGGGTGATTATGTCGATGGTGTCTTGCTGCGCCAGGCGCTGCGCGGTGAGCGCGACCTCGAGGTGGACGTTCTCTGGCGCGACAGTGGGCAGTCACAGGGCCACCAGTGCATCGAAGAGGTTGTCACCATAGTGCCCGTTGAGGGTGGCGGGCATCGCAGAGCCTGGGCACGTCGGCTGGAGGCGTAAGTCAAAGTCGTCCGCAAGCTTTTAGACGACGGTGAACTTGTCGAGGAAATCGACGAGGACCTCGTCGAACAAGGAGATGAAGCTGTCGTCCAAGCGGCCCCTCGCCATGGCGGCCTCAAGCAATACCTGGAGACGTTCCTCGGTGCCGGGTCGTAGGCCGGCGTCATGGACCATCTGGCACAGCCGGCTGATGCTCGCGCTCATCGCCTCCATGGGTCTAGCTTAGCTTCTAGTCAACTGATCTTGCGATTCGAGTGATCACTCTTGCCCTTGGTTAGCGTCCGTAGGTGCGTAGGATTTCGTACTACTCCTTGGCCCTTTACTGCACCTACCTTTGGCTGTATGATAGGTGGGCCAGCCACCCCTTGGGCGCACATGTCATTCACCCAAATGCAGTTGCAGTAAGTCAATGAAGCTGCGTCCCCCTCCGTGCCGGTGCAGTATAGTCATCTCACCATACCTCTAGTTGGGGCCAAACGAGAGAAGTTTGATGTTTACTGGTTTATTGGTCCCCTTTGCATTTTGCGCCAAGTTTCGACCTTTCATTTAACTGATAAAATGTTAATGCATGTAAACAAAAATGTTGTGTAAGTCACCTTACGAAAACCAAATAATCCCAAAACACTTAGGCACGGTGCATTAACTCCCTCCTCGTTTCTTATTTCGTGACATATCAACCAATGAGAGATGTGGGCCGTGCATGCTTTCAATGACTTGAAACTACCAAACATGACATGTAGTGTTTAGTTCATTGCATGTAATCCTATTAGTTAGCAAAAAGACATTAAGTTCTCTCGCCGATAGGAATAAAAAATACACCATGTATTTATTTACAGAGGGAGTAGTACATTTTTTGTGACATGCATTACTAGATATTGCTAGTCAAATACTAAAATCCAGATGGACGTGGTAGTACTCCTAAATCCATACGGTGGTGCAACTAGTACAAGTAGTAGTACTACCAATGTAGTAGGAGTACTAGCACTGCACTACAACGTTGGTCAAATTATTACGTGTTGCTCCTCACAGTGAAGTGACAAGACCCTGCGCCGGAGTTGACAGCTGAGTATAGGTGCCGTGTTCGGCATACCATAGTCAGCCTCACTGTCTGCAGTCACTATCATCATGGATGTAGAGCTAGCCTGCTTACAGATAGCCCTGTTCGACATAATTTCCCGTGCGTAGATGCCCGTGCATTGCACGGAACACCAAGATTGGGGGTGGACGGCGCCGGTAGCGGCCATCGCGCCAGATTTTTCCACGGCCTTCTAGATGTGGTGGGGAGGAGATAAGGCTGATTGTGAGAGATAAGGAGTTGTATGTTGATAACCCACAAGTGTAGGGGATCGCAACAGCTTTCGAGGGTAGAGTATTCAACCCAAATTTATTGATTTGACACAAGGGGAGCCAAAGAATATTCTCAAGTATTAGCAGTTGAGTTGTCAATTCAACCACACCTGGATAACTTAGTATCTGCAGCAAGGTATTTAGTAGCAAAGTAGTATGATAGTAATGATAACAGTGGCAAAAGTAAAGATAGCAGTTTTGTAGTAATTGTAACAGTACCAACAGAAAAGTAAATAACCGAAGCACAATGTGTGAAAAGCTCGTAGGCATTGGATCAGTGATGGATAATTATGTCGGATGTGATTCCTCATGTAATAGCTATAACATAGGGTGACACTAAACTAGCTCCAGTTCATCAATGTAATGTAGGCATGTATTCCGAATATAGTCATACGTGCTTATGGAAAAGAACTTGCATGACATATTTTGTCCTACCCTCCCATGGCAGCGGGGTCCTAGTGGAAACTAAGGGATATTAAGGCCTCCTTTTAATAGAGTACCTGACCAAAGCTTTAACACATAGTGAATACATGAACTCCTCAAACTACGGTCATCACCGAGAAGTATCCCGATTATTGTCACTTCGGGGTTGTCGGAACATAACACATAATAGGTGACTATAGACTTGCAAGATAGGATCAAGAACTCACATATATTCATGAAAACATAATAGGTTCAGATCTGAAATCATGGCACTCGGGCCCTAGTGACAAGCATTAAGCATAGCAAAGTCATAGCAACATCAATCTCAGAACATAGTGGATACTAGGGATCAAACCCTAACAAAACTAACTTGATTACATGGTAAATCTCATCCAACCCATCACCGTCCAACAAGCCTACAATGGAATTACTCACGCACGGCGGTGAGCATCATGAAATTGGTGATGGAGGATGGTTGATGATGACGACAGCGACGAATCCCCCTCTCCGGAGCCCCAAACGGACTCCAGATCAGCCCTCCCGAGAGAGATTAGGGCTTGGCGGCGGCTCCGTATTGTAAAACGTGATGAAACTTTCTCTTTGATTTTTTCTCTGTGAAACAGAATATATAGAGTTGGAATTGAGATCGGTGGAGCAGCAGGGGCCCACAAGACAGGGGGGCACACCCAGGGGGAGGGGGCGCGCCCCCCACCCTCGTGGACAGGGTGTGGGCCCCCTGGCCTTGATTCTTTCACCAGTATTTTTTATATTTTCCAAAAGTTATCTCCATGGATTTTCAGGTCATTCCGAGAACTTTTGTTTTCTGCACAATAAACAACACCATGGCAGTTCTGCTGAAAACAACGTCAGTCCGGATTAGTTTCATTCAAATCATGCAAATTAGAGTCCAAAACAAGGGCAAAAGTGTTTGGAAAAGTAGATACGTTGGAGACGTATCAACTCCCCCAATCTTAAACCTTTGCTTGTCCTCAAGCAATTCAGTTGATAAACTGAAAGTGATAAAGAAAAACTTTTACAAACTCTGTTTGCTCTTGTTGTTGTAAACATGTAAAGCTAGCATTCAAGTTTTCAGCAAAGATTATGAACTAACCATATTCACAATAACACTTAGGTCTCATATTTACTCATATCAATGGCATAATCAACTAGAGAGCAATAATAATAAATCTCGGATAACAACACTTTCTCAAAACAATCATAATATGATATAACAAGATGGTATCTCGCTAGCCCTTTCTGAGACCGCAAAACATAAATGCAGAGCACCTTTAAAGATCAAGGACTGACTAAACATTGTAATTCATGGTAAAAGAGATCCAGTCAATTCATACCCAATATAAACTAATAGTAATACATGCAAATGATAGTGTGCTCTCCAGCGGGTGCTTTTTAATAAGAAGGTGATGACTTAACATAAAAGTAAATAGATAGGCCCTTCGCAGCGGGAAGCAGGGATTTGTAGAGGTGCCAGAGCTCGATTTTAAAATAGAGATGAATAACATTTTGAGCAGTATACTTTCACTATCAACGCAACAACTATGAGATGGCTATATCTTCCATGCTACATACATTATAGGCGGTTCCCAAACAGAATGGTAAAAGTTTATACTCCCCCACCACCAACAAGCATCAATCCATGGCTTGCTCGAAACAATGAGTGCCTCCAACTAGCAACAGCCGTGGGGGAGTTTTGTTTAATTATTTTGATTTGCTTTGATCTTTTTGATCTTGGGACTGGTCATCCCGGTTACCAGCCATTTTCTCGTGAATGAGGAGCGGAGTCCACTCCTCTTGAGAATAACCCACCTAGCATGGAAGATACAGACAGCCTAGTTGAAACATGAGCTATTCGAGCATACAAAACAGATTTCATTTGAAGGTTTGGAGTTTGGCACATACAAATTTACTTGTAACGTCAGGAAAATACCGCATATAGGAAGGTATGGTGGACTCATATGGAATAACTTTGGGGTTTATGGAGTTTGGATGCACAAGCAGTATTCCCGCTTAGTACAGGTGAAGGATAGCAAAAGACTGGGAAGCGACCAACTGAGAGAGCGACAATAGTCATGAACATGCATTAAAATTAATTTACACCAAGTGCAAGCATGAGTAGGGTATAATCTACCATGAACATAAATATCGTGAAGGCTATGTTGATTTGTTTCAACTATATGCGTGAACATGTGCCAAGTCGAGTCACTTAATTCATTCAAAGGAGGATACCATCCCATCATACCACATCACAATCATTTTAATAGCATGTTGGCACGCAAGGTAAACCATTATAAGCTCCTAGCTAATTAAGCATGGCACAAGCAACTATAATCTCTAAATGTCATTGCAAATATGTTTACTTCATAATAGGCTGAATCAGGAATGATGAACTCATCATATTTACAAAAACAAGAGAGGTCGAGTTCATACCAGCTTTTCTCATCTCAATCAGTCCATCATATATCGTCATTATTGCCTTTCACTTGCACGGTCGAACGGTGTGTATAATAATAATAGTGCACGTGCATTGGACTAAGCTGGAATCTGCAGGCATTTAATTCAAGAGAGAAGACAAAGTAATATGGGCTCTAAGTTAAATCAACAATCATGCATATGAGAGCCACTAAACATTTTCATTATGGTCTTCTCCTCTCGACCCCCAAAGGAAAGAAAAGAAAATAAAACTATTTACACGGGAAAGCTCCCAACAAGCAAAAAGAAGAACAAGAAATCTTTTTGGGTTTTCATTTTAATTACTACTACAAGCATGGAAATTAAACTAACTAATTTTTTGATTTTTCTTAAGGTTTATCAAACACACAAGAAGAAAACTAGAAAAAGAAATTAAACTAGCATGGATAGTACAATGAAAGAGTATGAGCACTGGCGACTAGAATAAGTGTGTGAACATGAATGTAAAGTCGGTGAGAGATACGTACTCCCCCAACCTTAGGCTTTTGGCCTAAGTTGGTCTAATGCCAAGGATAGCTTGGCTGATATCTAAAGTTATAAATGGGGTCGTACTGAGATGCAGCAGCCAATGCATCCTGAGTTGCGGCATGTTGATGAGCTGCCTCCGCCCTCCCCTCGTGTTCGACTGCCTCCTCCCTGGTAACAACATATCTTTGTTTTGCCTGGTAATCAAAAAGGGAAGGAGCAGGGAGAGTAACATGGACAGCGCAACGTCTGTCAAAGATTAGTCGATACTGGAGGAATTATTAATTCCTCAAATGAAAACGATGTCTGACCATCGCGTCATAATCTAAATAAGCAGGAGGCGACACCATATCACCCTCACGTGGGGATATACCAAGATAATTAGCAACACGGGTCGCATAAATTCCTCCAAACAAATATCCAGATATACCATTATTATGCAACCTTCGTGCAACTATTGCCCCCAAGTTAAAATCTTTATTACCTAAAATAGCACTCTTGAGGACACAAAGATCAGGGACACACATGTGACGTGCTTCATCTTTACCATTAATGCATCTACCAATGAAAAGAGCAAAATAATGTATAGCAGGAAAATGAATGCTCCCTATGGTAGCTTGTGCTATGTCCCTAGATTCTCCCACAGTAATACTAGCGAGGAAGTCTTCATATTTAGATTTGTGGTGTTCATGAACATTGCCCCACTGCGGAATTTTGCAAGCAGTAGTAAAGTCTTCTAGGTCCATGGTATAAGATTCATCATAAATATCAAACAGGACATTCTGAGAATTACGCGAATATGAAAATGTAAACCTTCTCACGAATGAATCAGTCAATTGATAGTACTGAGGACACTTATCTTGTATGAAGTCCTCAAGATCGGCGTTATGCACATACGTGTCAAATTCATCCTTACTGCCTGCATTGACCATAAAATCCTCTAACGGCCATTCGCAAGCCCGCACTTCTGCTTCCCTTGGTGGTTCATCATCTTGCTCGCGCATAGCATGCCTAGGTCCTCTCTTTGTTGAGGAACCACCTTGGTACATTCTCCTGGACATATTTCTTTCTCTGAAAAATTTCTGAAAAAAATTAGTAACTTCAAAATAAAGGTGAATCAAACTAAACAAGATTGGTAGCAACTACTCCCACAAGTGCCTAGAGCCTATATCATGCATTAGAATTACTTGGGACCTCATAAATTTGACATGCTAGCTCAAGAATAGGGTCACCTATGCAGCAAAAATTTGCAATGAATAAAGCACTAGAACAAAACTAATTGGACCAATGGAGGAGTCACATACCAAGCAACAATCTCCCAAAGCAGTTTTATGAATGGAGCTTTGAGCAAGGAGATCGAAAATCGCAGCAAAATGAGCTAGAACTCGTGCTTGAGCTGGATGGGGATTTTTTAGGGAGGAAGATGGAGTGTGTGGGTGCAGGAACAAGTGGAGGGGGGCCACCGTGGGCCCACGGGACAGGGGGGCGCACCCAGGGGGTGAGGGCGCGCCCTCCACCCTTGTGGCCAGGTGCTTGCCCCCCTGCAGTGTTCTTAGTGCCTAAAATCCTCAAATATTCCATAAAAAATCATACTAAATTTGTAGGGCATTTGGAGCACTTTTATTTTTGGGATATTTTTTATGGCACGGATAATTCAGAAAATAGACAGATAATACTATTTTTGCTTTATTTATTCTAAATAACAGAAAGTAAAAAGAGGGTACATAAGGTTGTGCCTTCTAGTTTCATCCATCTCATGATCATCAAAATGAATCCACTAACAAGGTTGATCAAGTATTGTTAACAAGCTCATTCCAAATAACATGGAACCGAAGAAATTTCAAATAACACTAAGTTACCTCAACGAGGATATGAACATCCCCAACAATAAGAATATCATACTTTTTCTTGACAGTAGGAAGAGGAAATTCAAAACATCTAATAATGATAGTTGGAACTTTTCCAATAGAATTGATGATATGAACTTGAGGTTGTTTCCTCGAAAAGTGTACCGTATGCTCATTACCATTAACATGAAAAGTGTCATTGCCTTTGTTGCAATCAATAACAGCCCCTGCAATATTCAAAAAGGGTCTACCAAGGATAATCGACATACTATCGTCCTCAGGAATATCCAGAATAACAAAGTCTGTTAAGATAGTGACGTTTGCAACCACAACAGGCATATCCTCACAAATACTGACAGGTATAGCAGTTGATTTATCAGCCATTTGCAAAGATATTTCAGTAGGTGTCAACTTATTCAATTCAAGTCTACGATATAAAGAGATAGGCATAACACTAACACCGGCTCCAAGATCGCATAAAGCAGTTTTAACATAGTTTCTTTTAATCGAGCATGGTATAGTTGGTACCCCTGGATCTCCAAATTTCTTTGGTATTCCACCTTTAAAAGTATAATTAGCAAGCATGGTGGAAATTTCAGCTTCCGGTGTCTTTCTTTTATTTGTAATGGTATCCTTCATGTATTTAGCATAAGGATTTACTTTAAGCATATCAGTTAAGCGCATACGTAAGAAGATAGGTCTAATCATTTCAGCAAAGCACTCAAAATCCTCATCATCCTTTGTCTTGGATGGTTTAGGAGGAAAGGGCATGGGTTTCTAAACCCATGGTTCTCTTTCTCTACCGTGCTTCCTAGCAACAAAATCTCTTTTATCATAACGTTGATTCTTTGATTGTGGGTTATAAAGATCAACAATAGGTTCAATATCTACATCATTATTATTGCTAGGTTGAGCATCAACATGAACATTATCACTAGGTTCATGTTCATCACCAGATTGTATTTCAGCATCAAAAATAGAAATATCATTGGGATTCTCAGGTGTGTCTATAACAGGTTCACTAGAAGCATGCAAAGTCCTATCATTTTTCTTTTTCTTCTTTTTAGAAGAACTAGGTGCCTCTAAATTATTTCTCTAAGAATCTTGCTCAATTCTCTTAGGGTGGCCTTCAGGATACAAAGGTTCCTGAGTCATTCTACCCGTTCTAGTAGCCACTCTAACAACAAAGTCATTTTTATTATTTAATTCATTGAGCAACTCACTTTGAGCTTTAAGTACTTGTTCAGCTTGAGTGGTAACCATACAAGCATACTTGCTAATGAGTTTAAGTTCACATTTAACTCTATCCATATAATCACTCAAGTGTCCAATCTCAAAAGCATTATTCTTTAATTCTCTATCAACATAAGCATTAAAACTTTCTTGTCTAGCCATAAAGTCATCAAATTCATCTAAGCATGGGCTATGAAATTTAGTAGACGGGATTTCAACTTTATCATATATAGAGAGAGAATTTACCTTTACTACCTGTGTTGGGTTATCAAGACAATGTGTTTCTTCAACAGGCGGTATATTAAGACCATGTATTTCTTCAATAGGTGGTAAATTCTTAACATCTTCAGCTTTAATACCTTTTTCTTTCATAGATTTCTTTGCCTCTTGCATATCTTCAGGACTGAGAAATAGAACACCCTCTTCTTCGGAGTTGGTTTAGGAATAGGCTCAGGAGCTGGCTCAATTGGCTCAGGAATTGGTTCAGGAAGAGTCCAATTATTTTCATTAGTCAACATATTATTCAATAACAATTCAACTTGGTCGACTATTCTTTCCCTGAAAACACAACCAGCACAACTATCCAAGTAGTCCTTGGAAGCATCGGTTAGTCCATTATAAAAGATATCAAGTATTTTGTTTTTCTTAAGAGGATGATCAGGCAAAGCATTAAGTAATCGGAGAAGCCTCCCCCAAGCTTGCGGGAGACTCTCTTCTTCGATTTGCACAAAATTATATATTTCCCACAAGGCAGCTTGTTTCTTATGAGCAGGGAAATATTTAGCAGAGAAGTAATAAATCATATCCTGGGGACTACGCACACAACCAGGATCAAGAGAATTAAACCAAGTTTTAGCATCACCTTTTAATGAGGATGGAAATATCTTAAGGATATAATAATAGCGAGACTTCTCATCATTGGTAAACAGGGTGGCTATATCATTCAACTTGGTAAGATGTGCCACAACAGTTTCAGATTCATAGCCATAAAAAGGATCAGATTCAATCAAAGTAATTATCTCAAGATCAACAGAGAATTCATAATCCTTATCAATAACACAGATGGGTGAAGTAGCAAAAGCGGGGTCATGTTTCATTCTAGCATTAAGGGATTGTTGCTTCCATTTAGCTAATAACTTCTTAAGATCATATCTATCATTGCAAGCAAAAATAGCTCTAGCAGCTTCTTCATCCATAACATAACCCTCGGGAACAACAGGCAATTCATAATTAGGGGGAGAACCTTCATCATCAGTATCATCAATAATTTCATTCTCTCTAACCCTAGCAAGTTGTTCATCAAGAAATTCACCTAATGGCACGGTAGTATCGCGCACAGAAGTAGTTTTATCACAAGTATCATGCATAGCAGAAGTGGCATCATCAATAACATGCGACATATCAAAATTCATAGCAGTAGCAGGTTTAGGTGTCGCAAGCTTACCCAAAACAGAAGGAGAATCTAGTGCAGAGCTAGATGGCAGTTCCTTACCTCCACTCGTAGTTGAGGGAAAAATCTTAGTTCTTTCGTCTTTCAAGTTCCTCATAGTGATCAGCAGATATAAATCCCAAGTGACTCAAAGAATAGAGCTATGCTCCCCGGCAATGGAGCCAAAAATTGGTCTTGATAACCCACAAATGTAGGGGATCGCAACAGCTTTTGAGGGTAGAGTATTCAACCCAAATTTATTGATTCGACACAAGGTGTTGGGGATATAACTACTAAGGATAAACCGCCCAGGAGGGGCCGGTTCACTCTCAACTACATTGAAGCCCATAAAGACCCAAAAGATGGCGCTTTACGGATGAAGCTTAGAGGGCCAGAGCCCAAAGATAGATTAGGGCCATAAGTTGTAAACCGCCATGATCGTGTAACTTGTGTTGTAAGATGGGAAAGGGGAGACCGAGCCGAACACTTGTATGAGCCGGCCTCGGGACTCTGTAGACCGGCCGGGCGTCAACCTATATATATAAAGGGACAACCCGGCGGCAGTTCAAGGACAACAACTCGAAACCCAGGAAAGCGTATTTGCTCCCTGGTCATCGAAACCCAATCAATTCCATCACAACTAGACATAGGCTTTTACCTTCATCGAAGGCGCCGAACTAGTATAAAACTCGCGTGTCCCTTGTCCGGTTTAACCCCTTCAAGCTAACCCATCGCGATGGATCCATGACTAAGTCCTTTCATGAGGACATCTGACATGTTAATTCCACGACAGTTGGCGCCCACCGTGGGGCTATCGCACGATGGTTTTGAGTTCTTGAAGGGCAGCTTTGACGGACTCAAAGGGTACGCGGTTGGTCGGATGACCAAGAGTCGTCGCGGCAAGTTCTACATCGACGATAAAGGATGGGGCCCCGAGGCCGGCTCAATCGAGTACGGGTACCAGGTCCCCTTTGGAGGAATTCATGTTTTCATCGGCAAGATCGGCGAACCGGGCCCTGAGCTGGACATCTGCACCAACCTTGTCGAGATGGATCAGCGTGCGAGTCTTGCCCGGATTAAGCCCGCCATGAAGCGTGCGTTCGTAGGATGTGTCCATGGGATCGGATCTCAACCGGTGTCTGAAGGCGAGACGGCCATTTATTCCGACGACGAGTCATCCACCGGTGAAACCGAGTCCCTGTATCAAGTTCATGATGGTGTGTTTGAAGGATATTCCGATGGTAACAGTATTCCGGACCCCTTTGAACCGCCAAGTCGGGTTGCTGTTTTCATGGCCGGAACACAGCCCACCTTGCAATCTTCATCTACAGCACCAATGAATTCCGGATCAGCAGCCGCGGCAGGAGGCCCGGTGTGCAGACCGGCTCAAGTTCTCTTTGGTTTGATGGATGCCTGGGCGACCTTGTTAACCACGGCAGTTACCCCGGAGACGCAGGACCAGCATAATGCGGAAGTTACCAAGTTAAAGGACCAGATAACACAAGCTAAGGAGGACCTGGCAGCTGAAGACGCTAGGATGGCTAAAGAACGCGCCGCTTTAGATGCCCAGTCACAGCAGATCCAGTAGCAGAATTACCAGCTCATGTTGGATCAGAATGCGTCAAACGATGTAATGCGAAGGAAGTACCGATCTCGTATGCAGCCGGTCTTTGAAGGACTAAATCTCTTTAATACGCCGGGGGTTGGGCCAAGTAATCCGGCAGCTGCAAACCGGACCGACACGCCTAGGGTGGGGCCGGATCAACCGCAGATGACGGATACACCTCGTCGAATGGATAACCCGCCGCAATACGTGTCAACACCACTGGGTCACTTTTCGAGCCCTTTGGATAACATGATGGCTGCAGCCTCTCGCCTGGCAGCTATTCCAATGGAGGGCGATTCACTAGCGGCGGTTAAGACGCGGCGGGCCAGGGATCTTCGTCAAACCACCGTTGTGCAGCAGCAAGCTTATTCTTATAGCTGAGATAGAATTCATTCAACCCCCCGTCCGAGCAAAAGCTATAGCAGGCACATGGATGAGCCGGAGGTGTCTAGCAGTGCGCGGCACCGTAATGCCCCTCAAGGACCCAATCCGGCGCGCGGTGAGGCAAATGCTCAGGACGGGGTGGATAATGGCAGAGCATGAAGGGAGGCCGCTTTGGCAGCACAATATGTGGGTCGTTATCAACCCGTCCCAGTTCAGCCAGCGGTGTCAGTAGACCGAGGCACCGGGCTTGCCTTCAGTTCTTGGGGAGTGTCGTGTCTCATTCCGGCTCTCAGTAATGTGCGACTGCCTAAGGATTTCAAGGGTCCACGTAAGATGTCTAATTACACCGCTGATCAGCCACCTGAGGCATGGGTGGAAAGTTATGAGATGGCAATGGAGATGCTAGATGTGGATGAAGCGTCCTGTGCAAAGTACTTCACGATGATGTTGGAAGGGACAGCCCGTACTTGGTTGAAAAACCTACCAGCCAACACTGTCGAGTCATGGGACCAGTTGAAGGCCCGGTTTATAGCCAATTTCAAAGATACTTGCAAACAGCCTATGTCAATTGTGGATCTGGATGCCTGTGTTCAAGGGGAGAATGAGTCAACAACTCATTGGGTGCACCGGGTTTCAGAAGTTTTGCATTCATCAGACCGGATTAATGATGGCCAAGCAATCATAACGCTGGAGCGTAATTGCCGTTTTAAGTCACTAAAGATGAAGTTGGGACGGCTCAAGCGCCACTGCAATGACATGGGAATAATTAAGGCAGCCTTGGTTAAATATGTTGATTCTGATAATACCAAGGATCCCGATTCTGATGAGGAGAAACCGGAGAAGGGAAAGAAGAACGGCGGTGCAAAGGGACAGCATCACAACCAAGGGATCCATGGGAATAATGGTAAGCGCAAAGCAGATAATTCAGATCTTGTGGCTAACACCAATATGCAGCGTCGTAAAGGTAAACCGCCCCAGCGCAGTGGAGGGATGAATCTGGAGCGTCTGTTAAACCAGCCCTGCCCAAAGCATGGGACCAAGGAGGCCCCTGCCACACATCTTTGGAAAGATTGTTATATTATGAAGGAGTTCAAGAACTCTGATCTCTTCCGATATGAGAAGGGTCCGTCGGGCGGTTCAGGTCCAGGTTTTCATGGTGGCGGCGGTTCAAACTCTGGATTTCAGAATAATCAGGGCAACCAGAACAACCAAGGTGGTAATAACCAACAGAATAATCAAGGAAATCAGCAGTAGTCAGGTTATCAAAGTCACCCAAAGCAGTTGAATGGTGGGCAGTATCATGTGTTCACTACTAGTCTGTGCAAGCGCGATCAGAAGCTTCACAAGAGGGCAGTTAATGTTGTTGAACCGCCAGTGCCACATTATTTGCGGTGGTCCGAGCAGCCCATTGTGTGGAGCAGAGAGGATCATCCGCCCCGGGTTGACAATCCGGGTCATCTACCTTTAGTGGTGGCACCTCAGGTGGGAGCTTATAAGTTTACCAAAGTGCTGATGGATGGAGGGAGCGGTATCAACATCCTGTACTATGAGATCTTCCGTCGCATGGGGGTGACAGACAAGAGTCTTAAACCGTCAAACACTGTTTTTCATGGTGTAGTACCAGGTAAATCGGCATATCCTGTTGGCAAGATTGCTGGAGGTTGTGTTTGGAGATGAGCATGATTCCAGGTCTGAAACATTGACCTTTGAAGTGGTGAAAATCCAGAGCCCATATCACGCACTGTTTGGACGGCCGGCTTACGCAAAATTCATGGCGAGGCCCTGCTATATCTATTTACAGCTCAAAATGTCGGGTCATAAGGGGACTATCACAGTACACGGAAGTCAAAAGATCGCTTTGGATTGTGAGGAAGGTGATGCGGCCTATGCTGAGTCGGTTTGTGCTACAGAGGAGCTGAAGTTTTATAAAGACAATGTTGATCCGGCAGACATGACCCCTCTGAAGAAGCCCACCACTGAGCATGACCCGACCCTGAAGTTCAAACCGGCTGATGAGACTAAACTTGTTGATTTTGTTCCTGGCGATTCATCCAAACAGTTTAGCATCAGCACCCATCTAGATCCGAAATAGGAAAGCGCGCTCATCGAGTTCATCCGTGAGAACCGGGACATTTAGCATGGAAGACTTCTGACATGCCAGGTGTACCGAGGGAACTCGCTGAGCACACTCTCAATATTGATCCCAAGTTTAAACCGGTCAAGCAGTTTCTTCGCCACTTTAACGAGGAAAGACGCAAGGCCATTGGCGAGGAGGTAGCCCGGCTGTTGGCTGCCGGGTTTATCGTCAAAGTATTTCACCCTGAGTGGTTGGCTAATCTGGTGCTCGTTCTTAAGAAAAACGGCACTTGGCGCATGTGTGTGGACTACACAGATTTGAACAAGGCTTGTCCGGTGGATCTTTTTGCTCTCCCGTGTATTGATCAGATCATTGATGCGACGGCGGGTTGTGAGCGTCTGAGTTTCTTGGATGCTTATTCAGGTTATCATCAGATCAAAATGGCAGTTAAGGACCAGGAGAAGACAGCCTTCATCACTTCCTTTGGATCCTTATGCTATTTTTATATGCCCTTTGAGATCAAGAGCGCTCAGGAAACTTATCAGCGTTGTGTGCAAAATTGTCTTCACACTCAAGGAGACCTTTGACATTGTAGTAAAATCTAGGAAGAAGGAGACATTGATAGATGATCTCAAAGAGACGTTTGACAATCTTCGGGTTTATAAAATGATGCTTAATCCGGATAAGTGCGTCTTTGGTGTTTCGGCAGGCAAGCTCTTAGGTTTTCTGGTGTCTAACAGAGGTATTGAGGCTAATCCAGAAAAAATCAAAGCGATTACGTCCTTGGCTAAACCGAAGTGCATTAATGATGTTTAGCGTCTGGCGGGTCGAATTGCAGCCCTTAGCCGGTTTATCAGCCGCTTGGGAGAGAAGGCGATTCCTTTGTATCAGATGTTGAAGAAGACAGACGATTTCGTCTGGAGTAATGCAGCTAAAGCGGCATTTGAGGACTTGAAGCGGCAGTTGGCTGAACCGTCGGTCCTTGCTGCTCCAGTTGATAAGGAGCCTTTGTTATTGTACGTGGCTGCTAATGCCCGTGCGGTCAGTGTGGCAATTGTGGTTGAGCGCAAGGAGGCTGGGAAGGAATATCCGGTTCAACGGCCGGTTTACTATATCAGCGAAGTATTAATCGAGTCAAAACAGCGATATCCGCATTGGCAGAAGCTGGTATATGGGGGTTTTATGGCAAGTCGGAAGCTCAAGCAATACTTTCTAGGCCATCCCATCACCGTGGTTAGTTCTGCTCCTCTGGGCGATATAATTCAGAACAGGGAAGCAACTGGCCGGGTTGCAAAGTGGGCGATTGAGCTTGGTCCACATGGGTTGAGGTATATGCCTTGAACAGCCATCAAATCTCAGGCGCTTGTTGACTTCATCAATGATTGGACCGAGTTACAGGCACCGGAGGACAAACCGGATAATACATACTGGACTATTCAGTTTGATGGATCCAGGCAATTGGAAGGCTCGGGGGCTGGAGTTGTCCTTACTTCCCCTCGAGGTGATAAAATTTGTTATGTTCTCCACTTAATGTTTCCTTGTACTAACAATGCAGCTGAGTACGAGGCCTTACTCCATGGTCTCCGTGTGGCCAAGGAAATGAACTTAAGCCGGGTTCGCTATTTTGGAGATTCTGATTTGGTGGCTCAGCAAGTTTCTGGTACTTGGGATTCTAAAGATCCCCTCATGGCGGCTTACCGACGAGAAGTGGATATTGTGGCTGGTCATTTTAAGGGTTATCAGGCGGAGCACATTGACCGGCGCAAAAACGAAGCAGCAGATGCTTTAAGCCGGCTGGGATCTCAGCGTAAACCGGTACCACCCAATACCTTTTTAGATATCTTGCATAACCCGTCTGTTAAGTTGCCTACAGAAGAGGATTTAGCTATTCCTGATCCGGAGGCCCAGTTGGTAGCTGCTTTACATACAATTCCGGATTGGACGGTTCCATATTTGGCGTACATGAACCGGGGCAAGCTCCAAATGATGAGGTTTTAGCCAGACAGATAATCCGGCGATCCAAGTCCATGGTTATTCACAATGGCGAGCTACACCGTTGCAGTGTTTCTGGCGTATTCTAACGTTGTGTTTCTCCTGAAGAAGGACAAGAGATTCTACGTGAAATCCATGAAGGAGATTGTGGTCACCATGCCGATTCAAAATCCCTGGTGGCTAAAGCTTTTCATCATGGGTTCTAATGGTTGATAGCCCATGCTGATGCTGAGGATCTGGTAAAGCGGTGTGATGCTTGTCAAAAGTTTTCACGCCGAGCTCATGTTCCGGCTCAAGAACTACGGATGATTCCCATCACATGGTTGTTTGCTACTTGGGGGCTTGATATGGTGGGACCTTTTAAGCGCTCAAAGGATAATAAGACCCACCTGTTGGTGGTAGTTGACAAGTTCACTAAATGGGTTGAAGCGGAGCCCATAAGCAAGTGTGACGCTGCTACGGCGGTTCAATTTCTCAAAAAGATCATCTTCCGCTTTGGCTTTCCACACAGCATCATCATAGATAATGGCACGAACTTTTCTAAAGGTGAGATGGAGGAATTTTGTCAACGAGAACACATCAGGCTTCATGTAGCGTCCGTGGCTCACCCCCAGTCTAATGGTCAAGCGGAGCGAGCTAATCAAGAAATCTTGAAAGGCATCAAGCCACGACTTATGGTTCCTTTGAAGAGGACGCCGGGTTGTTGGGTGGAACAGTTACCATCTGTATTATGGAGTATAAACACCACCCCAAACCGATCTACGGGTTATACACCTTTCTTCATGGTTTACGGGGCAGAGGTCCTCCTCCCGAGTGATATTCATCATGACTCGCCCCGGGTTGCCAATTATGTTGAAGCGTACAATGAGCAAGCACGACAAGAAGCACTGGACCTGTTAGATGAGAAGTGGGACATGGCTTTGGCTCGTTCGGCGGTTTATCAGCAAGACCTGCGGCGCTATCACAGCCGCCGGGTTAAAACAAGAACCTTTCAAGAAGGCGACTTAGTGCTCCGGCTCATCCAGGATCAGACCGATATGCACAAGTTATCCCCACCTTGGGAAGGACCCTTTGTGGTCAGCAAAAATCTGCACAACGGATCATACTACCTCATTGACGTTCGAGAAGACTCACGCAGTTCTGAGGAGGAGACCCGGCGGCCGTGGAACATAGCTCTCCTTCGGCCTTACTACACCTGAGCTATAGGTTCCTTTTATGTACATATTTCAACAATGTATATATTATGATCAATATAATAAACCGGCATCATTGCTACAAGCAGGGCCTATGCCGTTTTTTCCAATATCTCTTCATCACATGGGGGCTTCAGCTAACAAAGCGGAGGTCTACCTTGTTAAACCGGCTATCATGCCACAAAACATCTTCGGAGCTTCACATCCGAGGGGCCAAAGAGAGTCTGGATGCTATGCACAGCTCAAACATAGGCACCCATTGAGCACAGCTCACAAAGTTACTTGGGGGCTCTTTGTGCACTACAACAAAGAGTTTAAAAGGACCCTTGTAATATGCTATCAAGCATGGCTTGGAAGCCTTGTGTATTCACCTAAAACCCCGGGTTAACCTGCCTTCATCAAGTAAGCCACTCCTATCCAGGTAATCCTGGCATAACCCGCCGAACATTTGACAAGTCAATCTTATACAGACCCTGAACTTGTCAAAGTTAAAACGACGATTGGTTAGTTGGAGGTCCATCTTAAAAGGTTTGCAAAATGGTTTCACTCAGCGGCCTGGCAACCCATGAAAAGCCTCGAATTTGGGCCTGACAGCCCTTGAAAAGCCTCGACTACACGGTTTTTTGTTTGCTTTTTGCCAAGTTTTCACCCTTTGATGAACTTATCTTAAACCGGTGTCCATTGACCTGGTGTGGCTTTTCAGTCATCATAATAACCCGGTGTTTGTTAACCCGGCTTGGCTCTCAACTACAAGTTGTCAGTCCGTCTTCATTCTTAAACCGGTGTTTCATAACCCAGTCTGGTTTTGACTACAGGTCGCCAGTATGCTCATCTGGTGTTCATCATAACCCAGTATGACTTATTATACACCAGCATGGCATGGTGAGCACTATCAAACGCTCAACGTATTGAGTTTTCACCCTTCCTACAGTCAAGTTGGTACACCAACAAGCTTATATCACAGGTATGATCTATTTTTTATATAAAGCTTGGTGATCTACCAGGTTTTTCTTTTGGGTATTATGACCCGTCCGACGGTAAACCGCCCGGACAGATTTTTTGTTATGCATATATAAGGATAGCATAATGTTATAAAGATATATCAGCCAGCACTACAATTTTCATGGCGGATCAAACCAAGTCATATCTCAGGGCACGATGACAGTCGATCAAAGTATTTTAACTATCCTATTACAAGGCACTTTGAGGCCCAAAATAATGATTGTCCTTACACAGAACAAAGTCTGTGAAAATAACCCGATTGCCGGATTAAGACTCATTGCCAGGACGACGTGAGGTTGATGGATCTTCAGGCGCCGGTTCAACCTCCTCCTCCCCACCCAGTGGCTGGAAGTCAATGGTGGTCCAGTCAATCTGGGTTAGCGCTTGAAAGACGGCCTCTTCATTTATGAGATTCGACGGTTCAACATCAGGGGCGTAAGTGTGCTTACGAATGGGCGGAATAAGATTCTGCACTTCTGTCACAGCAGTGTCAACTCGATGGTTGTTGGCATCATAGAACAACCGATGAGACATCAAGTTCACCTCTTCCGCCAATTGACTTGCTACTGGACGCAACTCCTTTGTCAGGGCTTTGAGGGCTTCATTATCAAATGATGATCCGTCTTCCTGTTCATCCGGATATCCCTTGGCAATATCAACTGGATCCAAGTCAGCTATCCATGATTTGGCACGAGTCAGTGCTAACAACGCACCAGCCCTGGCAGCAGACTGCTTCAACTCCTCTATCTGAGCCGAAGTCATTGATAGCTTGGCCAAAGTATCCTTGATTAAAGTTGGTACCGGTTTGTTGTACGAAGCCGCACAGATGACTCGTTGTGCATCGGTATACAGTTGCTCAATCAATGTGTACGCTGCTTTCAACTTCATCTGCATATCTACGCCCAGATGAGCATTGCGATTACGTGCAAAGGTTCATGAATTTAATGTTAAACCGGTAGAGTTGAAAATATTTCCGAACAGGCTATGACAAAGTACTTACCGAAAATAGCAGAAGTCATGGCATTCACTTGATGTTTCAGCCCTATCAGCTCTTCCGCCACCGGTTTAAGAGCTGCTTCAGCGTCTTCAGCCCGCTTCGGCAAAGCAGCCTTCTCAGTTTCCCACTTGGTGCGTTCATTTTTGAAGCCATCTTTCAATTGCTCCATGGCTGTCAAAGCACCCTTTAGCTCCTCTTTGGCTTTAGAGGTCTCTTCTTGTTGGGACTTGATGTTTTCTTGCAGATCGGCGATTTGAGATTCTTTGATATTTCTATCGGTCTGCAAAAGTCAGATGATGAAGCTGTTAAAGTCCCAAGCACATAACAAGTTATACACTTGGCACTTGGGGGCTAATGCGGATTGCTTTTTAAAGTGAGTATTTTAAAGTCCCAAGGCTCAATCCAGGTATTAAGCTTGGTACTTGGGGGCTAATGCACAATTGATAAGTTATAAGTGAAGGCAATTAATAAGAACAGACAGTCCCGGTTTGTCTTCAAGAGACAAACCAGCCCTTGGGGGCTACTCAGTTGAAGTGTTCTTTATCTCTAAGTCCCGGTTTATCTTTAAGAGATAACCCGGCCCTTGGGGGCTACAATGGAAGAGATATACAAAACAAAGCAAATTTCAAAGCGTTTTTGAAGATTACCTCATAACGTTCCTTCATCAAATTCACCAAACCAGCCTCAAAGTCACGGCTTGTGTAAAGGCGGTTTAAAAATCCGCAATGAAGCTCCTTGGCGCTAAGGTTAACGAAGTTGGATAAATCAGTCTTCCCTTTCCCCTTGACCATAGCAGTGAATTCCTCCTTGCCAGTATGTTTTG
The DNA here is from genome assembly GCF_002162155.2 of Triticum dicoccoides. NCBI lineage: Eukaryota > Viridiplantae > Streptophyta > Magnoliopsida > Poales > Poaceae > Triticum > Triticum dicoccoides. The sequence goes on from NC_041391.1 coordinate 215,001,499, forward strand.
ACAAGACAATCGGATTACCAGGACTAGTGTGACCCGTACCAGTAATAACAACATCGTCATCGTCACCTTTTGATGGATTTGGCGGATTGACAGTGACCCTGGCTGGGCTTGGCGGATTAGCAGTATCCCTGGCTGGGCTTGAAGGAGGAATAGTATATCTAGCTGGGCTTGGAAGGTCCTCATTCCTGGCCAGGCTTGGAGGATCAGCATGTGGACTAGCCGGGTTAGCTTCTGACAGATCAGCATCTTGACCCTGTGGGGTAGGGTCATCAATGGCAATGTCAGCACCTCTATTAGCACCTTCGGAAGTTCTGTCCGGTTCAACCTCTTCAGTAGGGACATTGATTCTTGCTTTCTTGCTCAGTCGGGCTTTGGCGCTGAAATATTAAAACAAAAGGTCAGTTGGTAAACCGGTGCAAGAAGACAAAGTTAAAACGGTATACTTACCCAGGGACGGTCTTGAGGGGAGGCATTTGAGTGGTTGATGAAACGCCAGATGAAGAATTGGAAGACACCTGGTAATTCGGATCAGACGGATTGAGTGGGTATCGGAAGAAACCCTTCAAAGGATAAAGTTTTTCGGGAGAACAAGAAACCTCTGGACGACGCTTCCGGGTTGGTGTATCCGTTAAACCGAGAGGTGACTTGCTGGCCACTGTGCCTGGTTGTGGGACGACCTTCAGCTTGTTGTGTCTTAAAAGAAAATTGCGGATCCAAATGAGCAAGAGGGTGAGAGTATTTTACTTTCCGAACTGCACGGTGAAATTTTTGAACCGGCACAAGATCTGAATCGGAGGAAAGAGAGATTACCTCTACATGGTACGCACGGCTGGCCTCCGCATCATCCTGGGAATAGTCATTGTCAATAAGGTGTATGAAAAAGGAACCAAGGGAGTCAAGTTCTACCTCTTGATCCGATTCATCAATGTCCTCTGGCGGATGAGAAGACTCGGCGGTTTTCTTCTTGGTTGCTCTCTTTGTGACTTTGCTCTTCGCACGAGGAGCCCTAGCCGGTTTATCTTGAGTTTTCCTCTTCCAGAAGGAGCTATTGGCCTGTGAAATTAAACAAAGGAGTATTAGCACATTGTTAAAGCGGAGGCAGATCAAAAAAGCACAGGGTTACAGTTTTTACCGTTGGCGGTTTGTTGGAGGCATAAAAAGGGAGCAGCCCAGTTTTGTTGCATGCGGCGATTGATTCGTCAAGCATCTTCTTCACACATTCAGTGACTTCATCGTCAGCCATTTCTATTTCATTAAACCGTTGAGGATCCTTGGTGTCGCCGGTATACTCATACATCAATCCGGAGCAGCGACTTAAAGGTAGGATGTGCCATGAAACCCAACAGCGAACGAGGTCAACACCAGTCAAACCGTTGGCTAGGAGAGCCCGGAGCTTGGCGAGTTGAGGTGCATAAGCTTGTCGTTCCTTGGTTGTTAGTCATTGAGGTAAAGGGTGGCCGTTTCCCAGCCGGTAAGCGTGGTATCCCGACAAAGGATTTTCTCCAGCAGGGACAGTGTTCTGACAATAAAACCATGTTTGGTTCCAGTCTTTGGGATGGCTGTGGTGTTTTGCATGAGGGAAATCAACTGCTTTCCTCTTCTGGATTGATACCCCACCAAGTTCCGTGTTAGGACCATCAGAGAACTCAGTTCGGTGATTTAGATGGAAAAAGTCCCGGAAGATCTCAATAGATGGTTCTTCTTGAAGGTAAACTTCAGAGAATACTTGAAAGTTGCATATGTTGGACACAGAATTCGGTCCAATATCCTGTGGATGGAGTTGAAAGCTAGCAAGGACATCCCGGAAAAACTTTGATCCGGGCGGGCTGAATCCCCGGTCTAGGTGCTGCATGAATACAATCACTTCTCCATCTTGAGGCTTAGGAGGGCACTCAGGGCCAGGGACTCGCCAATGAAGGACATTTTTTGAGGCTAAAGCACCAGTTACAACATATCCATTGATTTGCGTTTCCGTGATCCGGGACGGAACCCAGTTGCAAGCGGAAAATTGTTTAGTCATCTTGGAAAGCAAACTGTAAAGGAAAAATGAAGGCCAGTTCACGATTGGAGGTTGATGTGCACTATTCGGTGTTAAACCGGGGAATTTGATCAAAGCATATGTGTGAGATAAACCGTAAATTGCTATTCAAGTCAAGATGGCGGTTTAAGTGAGGGCTAATGGCATATGGCGGATTATCAACTACTAAAGGTTAAACCGCCCTTAAATTGAAGAGGCGGAGCTGAAAATCTACTAAGTGTTTACAGGAACAGGTTTCACAATATGGCAGTATAATTTTGGATCTACCGTGGTTCAATAAAGAAAACTTTCCTGAGCCCTACAATGGCGCTAAGAGGAACAGAGAAGGTCCAGATGGAGTCTGTCCAGAAACAGCAAAACACTATGGTACGGAGGGTTAAAACTATGGATCTAGCCGCAGATCAAAGCTATCAGACATAAATAGATTCAGTAAAGAGGCTAAGAGAAGGGCGGAGAAGCACTGATGAACGGCGACAAACACGAAAGAACTTGAAGCCCTAATGGAGATCTAGGGTTACGAGAAGAAAACTTACCAGATCCACGCAGCGGCGGAGGAGTGTCGCAAGGTCTCTGGTATGAACAGGGTGATGCAGCGGCCTTGGTCGATGCAGGTTCAAAGGTCGACGGCGGCGGTGGCGCTTGGGCTCTTCGGGTCGTGAGGAGGAAGACGAGAAGCAAGGGGAGAAAATGGAAGGACCCTTCGGTCTTATTTATAAAGGGGCAAGAAAATGGAAGGACCCTTTGGTCGGACTCATCATCATTGAAGTTCCTGCCAATGTTGGTGCTTTCATTGAGAGTTCCGCTATGCCGTCACCATCAGGAAGGATGCCTCATCCTGTCTTTAAAGATGGCACTGTTGCTAAAGGAGCTTTGGCTATCGGCCAAACTCTCCGGCTAGGCGGTTTTCTTATGACCGCCTGTTTGGCCGCTGCACCTATGATGACTTCTCGGGTCATCGAAAGCAATCTCCACGTCAGCTCGGAACTCGCCGAGCAGTTAGATCTGATGGAGCTCTCTTCCTTAAACAGGCTCTTGGATCGCATCGCCACCCTGGGAGTCGCTACAGACTACGATCAGATTGGGCCTAAACCCGATCTGAGGGAGATTAACTCTCCCCAGGTCACCCACCACGTCGCAGTGGAGGAGGAACAATGCGGCAAGCATTCAGCTATCTTAAGGACTAGTTATGTCCGGATTCCCGATCCCTCCAAGCCGGATACCCGCGGAGGGGAGGACGTCACTCAAGCCCTGAACGTAAAGTCAGGCAGCGGGCTAGATTCATCGGACAACACCCAAGAACCCGAGCTTCCGAGTTCGGAAACTCCTTGGCCCCGGAGTCTCAGATTGGGCGAGGTTTCGGATTTAATTCCACCCGCCCACCCAAATATAAGGGATCTATCCCAAATTCGGCAAGAGCCCGCAGAAACAGTACAACATTACTGGGCCCGATTCCTCCTGGTTATGAACAGGATAGAGGACTGCCGCGAGGAGGATGCAATTTCATTCTTCTGCAATAACTGCACGGACAAAGGAATCCTCAACGCCATAAGTCGTCGTGAAATTACACGCTTCGCCGACTTGGCATCCATAGTACGAAAGTACTGTGCGATGGAAAGCGCCTGGAAAACCGAAATAAAATTTTGGGACAATCCAGCCCTGAATACAACCCCAGTCCGAAATAAAAGGTTGCATTATTGCCAGGCACCTGGGTTAAACACCAAAAAGCAAAAAAAACTATAGGGCATGGAACCGTACTGGAGGGATGGCTCAATGGACCCTGTAAAATTCATAGTACAGAGGGCGCCACACCAACTCATAGCCTTAGAGCATGTTGGATACTCCGGCAGGTGGCCAGAAGTGGCGAGGAGCTTCTAACTCCAGAATTCACAGAGCACCAGCCCAAGGATACCAGTACGGTATTAACAGTCTTCGAGACTTTCACATCAAATAATATGCGGAAACAAACACTCCGCAGCCTTGCCGAAGTCTACCAAGTAGCAACAATAAACCCATGGAGTGACATGGCTATTACCTTTAATGCCAGTGATGAACCTAAATTCCGAACAGCCCGAGCACCAGCCGCATTGGTCCTCAACCCAATAGTGGACGGCTTTCGCCTTACCAAGGTACTCATGGACGGTGGCAGCAGATTGAACCTCATTTATGAGGAAACCCTTCGAAAAATGGAAATAGACTGGAGCCGCATTAAGCGAAGCAACACAACCTTTAGAGGAATAATCCCCAGTCGGGAAGCGTGCTGTACAGGAAAAATCACACTGGATGTGGTGTTCGGCACGCCGGATAATTACAGGTCCAAGGAGGTCACGTTTCAAGTGGTCCCGTTCAGCAGCGGATACCACGCTCTATTAGGGCGAGAGGCATTCACAATTTTTCAAGCTATACCCCATTACGGGTACATGAAGCTCAAAATGCCCGGACCCAACGGAATCATCACTCTTGCTAGTGACCCGGACATAGCACTCCGCGCTGAAAATAAGACAGCCGCACTGGCCCTTGAGGCACTATCCGAAGCCCTGGCGGCCGAGGAACTAACTGCGCTGCACTCCACAATGAACAGGGACGACATGATACTCGATAAAAGATCCAAGTCCACCTCCTTTAAACCGGCGGACGAAATAGTCAAATTCCAAGTCCATCCAACGGACCCTACAAAAACGGCCTCCATCGGGGCGCAATTAAACCCTGATGTAGACGCCGCACTACGAGAATTCCTACGCGAAAATTGGGACATTTTTGCCTGGCACCCTTCAGACATGCTAGGAATCCCATGCAGGCTGGCCGAGCACAGCCTAAACATACTAAAAGGATTCAAGCCTGTCAAGCAGGCTCTTCGGCGTTTCTCTGAACCTAAGAGACAAGCCATGGGAGAGGAGCTAGCCAAACTACTGGAGGCCGGATTCATCAGAGATATAAAACATCCGGACTGGCTAGCAAACCTGGTGATGGTACCAAAGAAGGGCAAATCATGGCGCCTATGCGTCGATAACCTCAACAAGGCTTGCCCAAAGGATCCCTTCCCCCTCCCCTGCATCGAGCAAATTATCGACGCTACCGCAGGACACGATTCATTGTGTTTCCTCAACGCATACTCCGGCTACCATCAAATTAAGATGGCAGAGCCAGACCAAGCCGCAACGGCATTCATCACCCCATACGGCCCATTCTGCTTCAACACAATGCCCTTCGGGCTCAAAAACGCCGGCGCGACATATCAGTGCATTTTGATTCAGACATGTCTGGCAAACCAAATCGGCAAAACAGTGGAAGCATACGTGGATGACGTGGTCATCAAAACCAAGATGTCAAAACTCTAGTAGACGACTTGAGGCTCACATTCGATAACCTCCGAACATATGACATCAAGCTTAACCCGGAAAAATGTGTTTTCAGCGTACCAGCCGGAAAGCTCTTGGGCTTCATTGTATCCGGTAGAGGAATTGAAGCAAACCCGGCCAAGATCCGAGCTCTGTCACAATTGGATATTCCAAAGGCATGGTTGCATGGCGGCTCTAAGCCACTTTATCTCCAGCTTGGGAGAAAAGGCACTACCCCTTTATCGCCTCCTCCGGCGCACCAAACACTTCGAGTGGACGGATGCCGCCACGGCCAGACTCGAAGAAATAAAAGACACATTGGCAACAAACCCGGTCCTGGCCGCGCCTAACATCGGCGAACCAATGCTATTATACATTGCGGCAACTTATCAAGTTGTAAGCGCAATGCTTGTCGTCGAACGAGAAACGGACGGACACAAATTCCCACTTCAAAAACCAGTTTACTACGTGTCCACTGTCCTCACTCCATGCAAGTCACGGTACCCGCATTATCAAAAGATAGCATACGCGGTGTTTATGGCATCCCGGAAGCTGCGACACTACTTTCAAGAGTGTTCGATAACAGTAGCCTCCGAAGTACCTCTTAACGATATTATAAACAACCGCGACACGATGGGCCGGATTGCCAAATGGGCCATTGAGCTCCTCTCGTTTGACATAACCTATAAGCCACGGCGAGCTATTAAGTCACAAGTTTTGGCCGACTTCGTCGCCGAATGGACTGAAGCCGAACTCCCTAAAGAGTACGGCACATATTCCAACTGGATCATGCACTTCAACGGCTCCAAAATGTTAGCTAGTCTGGGGGCTGGCGTCGTTCTGACGTCCCCAACAGGAGATACAGTCCAATACGTACTCCAGATAATGTATACGGACTCCAACAACGCAGCCGAATAACGAGGCCCTTCTACATGGTCTCCGGATGGCAGTCTCCATGGGCATCCAACGCCTAGAGATGCGTGGGGATTCGAACCTCGCAATATCCCAAATAAATGGAGACTTTGATGCCAAGGATCCGAAAATGGCAGCTTATCGCAACGCCGTCCTAAAAATGTCAGCTCGGTTCGAGGGGCTCGAATTTCACCATATAGCCCGGGAAAACAATCAGGCGGCAGACGTCTTGGCACGCATCGGCGCAAAGTGCGATCAGTACCCCCCAACATTTTCTTGGAGAGGCTATTCAAACCATCCGTATTATGGGAAGGGGAATCCGGAAATAACAGCCCGGACCCAACCGCACCGCCCGACACCGAACATTCTGACACAACGGGAGGCTCTGCCAACGAAGTAACACCCTCAGCCCACGTAATAATGGCAGTCATTGCCCCGTGGACAGAACCATTCCTAGCCTACCTAACTAGGCAGGAACTTCCCGAGGACCAAAACGAGGCATGCTGCATAGTGCGGCGATCTAAAGCCTATAAAGTCCATGAAGGAGAGCTTTATAAGAAAAGCACCACCGGAGTCCTTCAAAGGTGTATCTCCGAAGTGGAAGGGCGAAATCTTCTGGCTGAAATTCATGCCGGACTCGGCGGGCACCATGCCGCAGCCCGGGCCCTTGTAAGCAAGGCCTTCCGTACAGGATTTTATTGGTCGACGGCCCGGGCAGATGCTCAGGACTTAGTCCAACAATGCATTGTTGCTAGCTCTTTGCTAACCAAAGCCATATGCCACCCACCGCCCTCCAAACTATACCCATCACCTGGCCCTTCGCAGTCTAGGGGCTTGACATGGTTGGACCCCTTAAAGGAGGAACCCACAAGCAAAAATACCTACTGGTCATGGTGGATAAATTCACCAAATGGATAGAGGCCAAGCCTGTTAAGACGGCCGAATCCGGACCGGTGATAGACTTCATATCAGGGGTCGTACACCGTTACGGCGTCCCCCACAGCATCATCACTGATAACAGCACGAACTTTACGGCCGACGAGGTCAAACTCTGGTGCAAAAACATGGGCATCAAGCTCGACTACGCTTCAGTCTATCACCCACAAACCAACGGTCAAGTCGAGCGAGCAAATGGTCTAATCATGAGCGGCATCAAACCCAGATTAGTGCGGTCCCTCAAGGAATCTAACACGCACTGGGTAGAGGAGCTCGACTCCGTACTCTGGGGGCTGCCGACCACACCGAATCGCACCACCGGATTCACACCATTCTTTATGGTATACGACGCAGAGGCAGTTCTGCCCTGCGACATAATTCATGACTCACCTCGCGTGCGCATGTACGAAGAAAGAGAAGCCAAACTCGATCGGCAGGACAGTTTGGATGCCTTGGAGGAGGAGCGTGACGTGGCAAAAGCCCGTTCCGCATTCTATCAACAACAAGCTCGAAGATATCAAAGCAGAGAAGTACGGGCCAAAACTTACAATGTTGGCGAGTTATTTCTACGCTTGCCGGACAAGAAAAAGGACAAACTCAAGCCCAAATGGGAAGGTCCCTTCATAATTGACCAAGTCCTGACTGGTGGAGCATACTGTCTGCGAGATGCATCGGACAACCGACTCGAGCCGAACCCATGGAATGCAGCCCATCTCCGAAGATTCTACGCCCAGCGCCGGACTCTGTGTTCGTCTCCTTCCTCTATCTAATTTTTACACATTCACTGTCTTATATTTCTCTCCTTCTCCCTCCCTTTCTCTTACAGCCTCTAAGGGCTCGTTCGCGCCTTGTTCGCACACAACTGACGTGCTATCCGCGCTCATTATACATGGGGGCTTCTTTAACAGAAGCTTGTTTATACGGGCCTCATGCCCAACACATATGTCACACTTCCGCATGTACCTTTTATTCACCATTATATGCATCAATATGACTTAAGTTTTGGCCAAGCTGGGTTGCCTGGCTCCTGTGCTTACCCCTAAGTTCCCGATTGTTCGGCTAGGCGGTAAAGGGAGCACCTTTGTGATTGTTACTGCCGGGTCAGCCAGATGTGTACCTCAGACTGGGTGAAGCCGAAAGCTAGCGTTCTTAAGGGAATATTCGGTCGGTGAACTAAAAGATGATTTCTCACTCGTTTATTTATCCGCCCCCAGATGCTTTTCTGCTTTTTTCATAGTCCGGACATGCACTTTAGGGCATGCCTCCCAGGGAAAGGAACCCCTAACGGAACTATTCTCCCTGGAAGATGTTTCTTACTAACCATGTAATATAACAGAACTAGTTGGGCACTTGTCTGATAAAGCACTAATGACCCCTACGCCTGGTCTCCACGCATGCCTCGGTTCTTACATAACCGAGAGGGTATTCGGACATACTCCGGACTATCGGTTCCCGAGGTTGAAGCGAAAAGGTCCGCCATGACAAACGATCTACAATCCGGCTAGAAGGCATTTTACATGTCATCTTAAATTACATAGTCAATTTGACTGGGTATATTCCTCTTCAATACTATCCAACAGGCTGTCTAGTTTATAGTCCTGTTGGGAATATTTGGCGGCCAACTCTACCTGGCCGTACACTAAACTCACAGGGATCCCCTTCCCATCGGGCCCCACAGGTCCGACCTCGGCCATGTGGTTTGGGTCAGCCTTCATGTACTGCGTCTTCACCATGGCCCAGGCCTCCCTGGCACCTTGACGGCAGGCCGATATATTCCATAATTGGAAGCGCCGCTGCGCTCCCTTCAGCTTCTCTGCAAGCTCTCCAAGGCCTTCGGGCATGGAGACAGATGGCCACAAGGCCTGGGCGATGCCTTGCATTACCTGATGAACTCGTTCGTGCAGTTGTGAGAGCCCGAGAAGAGGTCACCCGTGGAACCGGGCATTTCCTCTGCAGGCCGACCTATCAGCATACCTACAGACATAACTCTGGCAATCGACTTCCTTGCCGAACTCTTTTTCGAAGTTCGTTCAAGCACTTACTGAAAATGTCGCGTCGAAACCGCTGATTCTTCTTCACGGAGTCTGACAGCTGAGCACGGACATCCTTTAGTTCCTCGCCTAGCTGGGTGTTGGCATCTTGGAGATTATTCTTCTCTTGCCTCACCCTCGTAAGCACGCTCTCGCCGGCTTTTAACCGGCGCAAGAGTTGTTGCTTGTTCGGGTCCACTCCGGCGCCATCTGCAATGTTATTGTCAGATTTCCACGCATGCCACACTTCACAACATACTTATCTTTCGAAGCATATATTACCAGAGGGGGTCTCCTTGGCCTCCCCCGCCGCGGCTAGTGCGGCCTCAAGTTGGGCTTTGCACTCTTCAAGCTCCTGGGACAGTTGGGTATTCTTTTCTGTAAGATCCTGCATAACAAATGATCCTTAAATCAGTTATTCTAACTGTTTCAAGTCTCGGGGGCTACTGACATATATAACCATCAAATTTTCTCACCCGTATGTCTTTTACATACTGCTCTGTGGCTCTGGCTAGACCATTTTGAGCGGCACGGAGGTACGCATCTCCCGTAATGAAGGCATCCAATGCCTCTTGGGAGAAACAAGCGTCACGAAGAACTGTCCGGCGACGCCTGTGGTTCATGGCACTCTCCACCTCGGAATTGGTGGCAGACAGCCCGTCCGCATCCTCTGTCAGAGGAGCGCCCGGTGCGTGCCTTGTGTTCGCCTCCGCTTCCGGACCCGACCTTGGAGCCTGGCCGGTGGAGGCGTGATTGGCAACCTCTCCGGATATAGTCCGGCGAGCGCTCTTTTTCCTGAAGTGGGCATGAGCGTTAGTATACCTTGAGGGAATAAAACCTGGGAATAAAATGGCACGTTGTACCGTTGCGTCGGCGTCTCAGCCCGGAGCACACTTCTTTTTAGCCTGCTGGGCCTTGGTGCCCCTTGTTGGCTAGCCACCGTAGGCTCGGCCCTCCGTCTCAAGGACTTCCCCTGCAAAAACGCCATTGGTATATGGTGATCAAGAATAAGCATGGGTGGATCATCTTAAAAGTACTGGGACTTCGGTCTCGGATACTTGTGAGGCTGGAAGTAGTCCGGGATAATCGGCCGTAATGGCCACTAAGGCGTTGTCCTTGCTCAATTGATGAAACACCCCATCGATCAGCTCCACAAATAAGTCCGGGTCCTCTTGGGAGTCCGGGTCGAAGGACCGTTCCGAGTCCTCGGGTTGTGGAGGAGGGCTGTTTATCTCTTTTACAGCCTGGCATAGCTCCTGCGTTGGAATTGCTAGACTGAATACTTAACTATGGGAATATGAAACGGATGGGCGAGTGAAAGTGTCCGCTTACCCAGCTTGGAGGATTGTACATAGAAAATCTGCCCTGTGGGTTGACGCGGAGGAATTCCTCCTCTTCTCCCTTGTACAAAGTGGACAAGATCTTTATTAGAGCGGCAGCCGATTCTGGCCCCTTACGGCCGCACCGGGTGGCGTCGTCCTCCCCGTTGAAGTCCCACATGGGGTGGCCTCTATACTGAAGCGGCTGCACCCCCCGCATAATGCATGTGGCCATGACCTCGATCATGGTCAGTCCAGAATGAGCTAACAACCTTATCCGGCTCATCAGGTAAAGGACGTTCTTGTCATTTTCCTTCTGAGGGCTCCGTGGATGCCAGCTTAGGCACTTCTTCAAAGGGGCATTATCGAACTCAGGGAGGCCGATCCGAACAGGGTCTGGCACGGGGACATCTTCTATATAAAACCATTCTGAAGGCTAGTCTTTGGACGCCTTCTTTGGGGTTCCGGATAGATATCCGGTCCCGGCGATGCGCCATAGTTTGGCTCCGCCCACTTGATATATCGACCCCTCCTGAGAACGGGGCACAAGGCAGAACAGCTTCTTCCACAGTGCGAAATGAGCCTCGATGCCTAAAAACAGCTCGCAAAGGGCTACGAAGCCCGCGATATGCAGTATGGAGGCAGGCATAAGGTTGTGCAACTGGAGGCCGTAGAACTCCAGGAGCCCCCGGAGAAACGGATGAATTTGAATCTGAGCCCTCTTATCAAATAAGGGACAAGTCATACCCGCTCTCCTTTGGAGGGATTGGGGACGCTCTCTGCTTGCTCTCCACCATTATAGGTGGCAAGCCGGGCTCAAACCGGGACCATGTAGGCTGGGGGAGAAACCCCTTGGCTTGGAGCGCCACTAGCTCGCTGTGCGGGACAGAGCATCTCTCCCAATCTCCGGGCTGAGGGCTGGGGGGCGAGAGGAGGAGTTGCATCGACTGGCCATGATGGAATGGATCTCTGTCGAATGCGCTCCGATAAATGCTTGCGAAGGGAAGATGGTGTGATTTCGATCTAAATCCCCGTCTCTTTTATAGGCGGCTCATTTGTGCAGTTAGGGAGGTAAATGAAAAAACAACCTGGCTTTTCACATATGTTTGACACGTGGAAGATGGCCATTATTGGGCGCAGAAGCCAAGGAGCGGAACCTTCACCAGAAGCCGGACACTATTCAACAGGTATATGGAATTTGGAGAAGAACCCGCCTTGCAATGCCGAAGACAAATCTGCGCACCGGACTCATCGTCATTGAAGCCTGGTTCGGGGGCTACTGAGGGAGTCCCGGATTAGGGGGTGTCCGGATAGCCGGACTATAACCTTTGGCCGGACTCCTGGACTATGAAGATACAAGATTGAAGACTTCGTCCCATGTCCGGATGGGACTTTCCTTGGCGTGGAAGGCAATCTTGGCGATACGGATATGTAGATCTCCTCCCATTGTAACCGACTCTGTGTAACCCTAGCCCTCTCCTGTGTCTATATAAACCGAAGGGTTTTAGTCCATAGGGCGAACAACAATCATACCATAGGCTAGCTTCTATGGTTTAGCCTCTCTGATCTCGTGGTAGATCTACTCTTGTACTACACATATCATCAATATTAATCAAGCAGGAGTAGGGTTTTACCTCCATCGAGAGGGCCCGAACCTGGGTAAAAACATCGTGTCCCTTGTCTCCTGTTACCATCCGCCTAGACGCACAGTTCGGGACCCCCTACCCGAGATCCACCGGTTTTGACACCAACAATAAGCAACAGGCATGAGAATCGAGGAGTCTAAAGCGGCAAGGGGCGCAGCTGTCACCTCGATCTTCGGGATACAATTAATAAAGGGAATCTTTTTTCTTTTTATACAAAGATGACGTCATGACAATCCGCTATTGTATCCAGAGGATGACGTCACGACGGTTTAACAAAAGTTTACAGGAGAAGTCATCGTGGCGGTTTACGAGAAATATAAGAAGATGTTCACGGGATTTTTCTAAGTATTGGAGATTCACATGAACTGGTTCAGATCAACCTGGGGCCTAATGTTGGGGATATAACTACTAAGGATAAACCGCCCAGGAGGGGTTGGTTCACCCTCAACTACATTGAAGCCCATAAAGACCCAGAAGATGGCGCTTTACGGATGAAGCTTAGAGGGCCAGAGCCCAAAGATAGATTAGGGCCCATAAGTTGTAAACCGCCATGATCGTGTAACTTGTGTTGTAAGATGGGAAAGGGGAGACCGAGCCGGACACTTGTATGAGCCGGCCTCGAGACTCTGTAGACCGGCCGGGCGTCAACCTATGTATATAAAGGGATGACCCGGCGGCGGTTCAAGGACAAGAAACAACAACTCGAGACCCAGGAAAAGTGTATTTGCTCCCTGGTCATCGAAACCCAATCAATTCCATCACAACTAGACGTAGGCTTTTACCTTCATCGAAGGGGCCGAACTAGTATAAAACTCTTGTGTCCCTTGTCTGGTTTAAACCCTTCAAGCTAACCCGTCGCGATGGCTCCACGACTAAGTCCTTTCATGAGGACATCTGACGTGTTAATTCCACGACACAAGGGGAGCCAAAGAGTATTCTCAAGTATTAGCAGTTGAGTTGTCAATTCAACCACACCTGGATAACTTAGTATCTGCAGCAAGGTATTTAGTAGCAAAGTAGTATGATAGTAATGGTAACAGTGGCAAAAGTAAAGATAGCAGTTTTGTAGTAATTGTAACAATAGCAACGGAAAAGTAAATAAGCGAAACACAATATGTGAAAAGCTCGTAGGCATTGGATCAGTGATGGATAATTATGTCGGATGTGATTCCGCATGTAATAGCTATAACAAAGGGTGACACAGAACTAGCTCCAGTTCATCAATGTAATGTAGGCATGTATTCCGAATATAGTCATACGTGCTTATGGAAAAGAACTTGCATGACATATTTTGTCCTACCCTCCCATGGCAGCGGGGTCCTAGTGGAAACTAAGGGATATTAAGGCCTCCTTTCAATAGAGTACCGGACCAAAGCTTTAACACATAGTGAATACATGAAGTCCTCAAACTACGATCATCACCGAGAAGTATCCCGATTATTGTCACTTCAGGGTTGTCAGATCATAACACATAATTGGTGACTATAGACTTGCAAGATAGGATCAAGAACTCACATATATTCATGAAAACATAATAGGTTCAGATCTGAAATCATGGCACTCAGGCCCTAGTGACAAGCATTAAGCATAGCAAAGTCATAGCAACATCAATCTCAGAACATAGTGGATACTAGGGATCAAACCCTAACAAAACTAACTTGATTACATGGTAAATCTCATCCAACCCATCACCATCCAGCAAGACTACGATGGAATTACTCACGCACGGCGGTGAGCATCATGAAATTGGTGATGGAGGATGGTTGATGATGACGACGGCGACGAATCCCCCTCTCCGGAGCCCCGAACGGACTCCAAATCAGCCATCCCAAGAGAGATTAGGGCTTGGCGGCGGCTCCGTATTGTAAAACATGATGAAACTTTCTCTTTGATTTTTTCTCCGTGAAACAGAATATATAGAGTTGGAATTGAGATCGGTGGAGCAGCAGGGGGGCCACGAGACAGGGGGGCACGCCCAGGGGGAGGGGGCGCGCCCCCACCCTCGTGGACAGGGTGTGGGCCCCTTGGCCTTGATTCTTTTGCTAGTATTTTTTATATTTTCCAAAAGTTATCTCCGTGGATTTCCAGGTCATTTCGAGAACTTTTGTTTTCTGCACAATAAACAACACCATGGCAGTTCTGCTGAAAACAACGTCAGTCTGGGTTAGTTTCATTCAAATCATGCAAATTAGAGTCCAAAACAAGGGCAAAAGTGTTTGGAAAAGTAGATACGTTGGAGACGTATCATTTGTAAATAGGGAACAGGTGCGGGCATCTTTTTGTAAAAATGGAGAAGTTTGGTTTGTATGCGTCAGATCTAGATCTGACGGCTATTGGTGAAAGATGGGAGGCACAACATCTTCACCAACTCAGGACCTGTTTGATTCGCAGGATTTTGAAAACGCAGGAATAGGACATGGCAATATTACAAGTTTCAAACTGATATTACAAATGTTAGGACTAATGCTGCACCTACGAAGAGGGAATTACTAGGAAGGTTACATAAGAACTTTCATTACTTTAGGTGGATGCAGCATTATCATACAAACTAAAATCCACCGCCCTGACAAGTCACTAATGGGCAAATAAGTTTTCGAGTCTCTGGCCACTTGATGTTTCAAAAACAAATTCAGATTCTGTGGAGACTTTGTCATTTAGGCTTAGACGCTTGCGGTGATCAGCACGCCATTCATTGTTGCACCAGAGAACGCCAAACCTCATTACCTTGAGCACACTTGCCTACAGAACAAAGAACCTGGCCAATTTAATCTCTGATGTGCTGCCTCGGTAGTCGATCAAATCAATTTCTGTAAGATGGAGATCAAGGCATCCGATGAGATTGTTATTGTGCACCACATTTTTCACTTTCGAGTCTTTTTTTATCTGCAAAAGAAGAGAACATATTAGAGCAGCTGGCTGTATAAGATTGTCGTGTGATCAAAAGGTACCAATTCATTCGCTCATACGATAGGGTTGGCTGGCTAGTGATATTTTTCACTCTCTCTCTCTCTCCTCTCTCTCTCTCTCTCTCTCTCTCTCTTTCTATTTCTTCTCATTTAACTAGGAGCACGTGAAGAGCTTGGGCATTTGTTGCCTTCCACTATGTGTCCGATGCCATATTTCGCAAAAGTATGCCACATAATACGCATCGATGTCAAATCAAAATATTTTGGCACCGCTCTCGCGATGTGAGAGAGTTGGCACCGTTGTGCACACAGACCCACATGCATAAACAAATGAATCAAACCAACTACACCAGCCTCCCACTCTCCCAAACAAGTGTTTTTATTGCCTCAGTCCTCTCTCTCTCTCCCACGCAGTGTTTTTTCATTGCGTGAGTTAATTTGGCACCGGAGCAAAGTAGGTGATCCAGATTGGGGCACTAGGTGAGCAATGGAGGGGCATCGATGCCAAATGCATCACAAGTGAATTTGGCACGTGTTTTGGCCTACATAGCCCACTTTTGTAGTCCCTCCGTCCCAAAATTCTTGTCTTAAATTTGTCTAAATATGAATGTATCTAGTTACATTTTAGTTTTAGATACATCTGTATCTGAACAAATGTAAGACAAGAATTTTGGGACGGAGGGAATACTACCTCGTATTTAGTATAAAATTTTGACCATAGATTACCTAAGAAAATGCCAATGCATGTCACTAAAATTTACACCATTTGAAATTATGTTCATATACGAATCCAACGATATAGTTCTTAGTGACATGCATTAACATTTTGTTAGTTAAATCTATGGTGAAATTTTGATACTACAAAATTGGAAGAGTAAACCAGGACGGAGGTAGTACTTGCTCTTAGGGTAACCATAGAGTTACTGGAGTAGTCTAAGTTACTTTCCACTATGACTAGCCTAGGCTACTATAGTAGTACAGCATAAAAACGATGCAGGTGATCATGTGAGAAAAAAATACTAAAAACAATTCTTTCCGTGTAGTGCGTAGATGCAGTTTTGAACACTACACTTGTCATCGTAATTTGGGGAAATTACAAAAAAATTGAGTTACGTCGTGATTACCGTTTACTAATAGGAAAGAAGTTTCACCTTGATGAGTAGCTTCTCCGTGCATGGAAAGCATGTAAGGAATCCAACAACTTGATCCAGATTGGGGCCGATAGATTTTAGTGCCAAGATCTTCACTGTGCGCATGGAATGGGTCAAGCTTGTGGGAATCATTTTCTGGAAGACGGTCGTAAATACATCAAGAAGAAATTTAAAAATGTGAATTTCAAGAAGACGGAGAAGAAGATGAGGGTTGTACCTGAACGATTACGGATCCAATAAAGAGTTCGGAGAATTTGGCAGACGGGTACACCAACACTGTCAATTTCGGTGCGTCAATGACCCTGATTTTTGTTGGACCTTCTAGATCCGATACAAGCAATATCTCAAGGAAAGGCGCATTCTCAATGACCATAACATGGAACAGCTGGAGTGATCTCTTCCCAATTGATGTCTTGTTGCGGGGCCAGCAAGACACATAAGTCCATTGGAGATCCGTCGAGGCGATGTGGAGGCTAATGAACCCGTGGATCTGCTCAAGACGAAGGTACTCGAGCATAGTACAGCTGTGGAGTAGGTGCTCCATAGCCTTCTTCGAGATGACAACATCGAAGAGGTCGAGCTGCTTGAGTTGAGGGAGAAGAAAGGCGGGTGCGGCATTAATCTGGGGAAGATAGCAGGAGCTGAAGCTGGCGCGGCGCAGCGTTGGCGTGAGGCGAAGCACGGACGGCGGCAGAGAGCGACATCGTCCAGCTTCAAAGCTGAGCTCCTTGAGCTGATCTAGGGCGGGGGATAAGAACCACTCGTCGAACTTGGGTTGGACCTTGCAGTTGGTACTGAACATGTCGATGTCAAGGCGTCTGGCTGGCCCAGGGTGCGATGAAAGGATCTTGGAGACTGCGGCCATGCGTTTGCAATCCCCGTCATAGAGGCAGCTATCGATGGCGAGGTTGAGGGGGATGCAGAGCTAGAGGTGGCACCACCACCGGGAGAGCAGGGCAGTCCGCACGGCAGATTTGGTGGGGAGGAGGCCGATGATGACAAGCAGCATGTCATCGGGGAGGCTGTTGATGAAGTCCAGGCTCGCCGGATGCGGTTTTGGCTCGAGCCGCCTCCGCTTGTTGGTTGGATCGCCGTCCATCTCAACTGGCAGCGACGCCGGTGTACACGTGTGCTGGTGTGTGTTGTGTGCTGGGTGTGCGCGAGTGCGTCCTTCTGTGCATGTTGCCGCGCAGTGGTGAATTGTGCGCGAGTGCATCCTTCACGCGCAAGAAGTGTGTCCTCAATGCGCCCTCAATTTACTAGCGTGCGGGGTGCTACCCCGAGTGGTTTCAACTTTGTTTACTTCACCGCGTGTCAGATGGGCATCTAGTTTACTTATTTTTCACCCACTGCCACATGGGCCAGCACACAAAGATACAGAACACGAGCTGACAAGGCAGCATGTGGACTGGTTGACCGGTCAACTAAACAATATCCGGAGCTATACGCTGACACTGTGAGCATATAATCTATCGGTATAGAGAGTTCAAGTGAGAGGGGAGGCCCGTGAGAGATAGCAGAGAGAGAGAAAGAGCTACTCCCTCCGTTCGATAATGTAGTTCCAACATTTTTTTAAAAGTCAAACTTTTGAAACTTTGACCAAGTTTATAAAGAAATTACTTATATCTACAATACCAAAGATAAATGATAGTATGAAGTAAGTACATGTTGTGATGAATCTAATGATCGTTCCAGATGTAAATGTTTTTCTCCACATATACCTGGTCAAACTTTTCTGAGGTTTGACTTTTCAAAACATCCATATGCTTATGGACGTGACAGAGTCCCTAACTAGAGAGAGAGAGAGAGAAATAGAAAGAGTGAGTGAAAAAAGTGTGTGTGCGTGTGTGAAAGAGACATGGACAACACACGACAAAAGTAGAGAAAAAGCATGCGTGTCTTATGCAAACATATCACACATGCATCTTTGACAACGGAGGCAAGGTGAGGAGATAGTGTGTGGTTGTTTGGAACCGAGAGAGCAACACCCCTAGCACGTGGCCAAGAGGGGTCTGACAAACAAGGGAAGGAGGTCGAGAGAGACGTACGGAGAAAATGCAGACATGGGGAGGAAAGAGTGTATGTTTGTCATAGAGAGATCCCCTGGAGATCGTGAGGGGACTACATGGTTGGGAGATCGAGTGACAAGGTGTGTGCGCGATAGAAGATGCCCCGAGAGATATCGAGATAGACGTATGGATGGAAGGAGAAAATACGTGTGTTCCTGATGGCTAGTAAGAGATAATCATACTTAGGAGGTGGGGGAGTGCTTGCGCCTATGATGGAGTGAGGGATTATGGTACTTAGGGGGGCGCGTGTCACATGGAGAGAGAACAAGGGTGGAGAGTGTTGGATGGGTCTATATGTATAGCGTGAGCGAGACATGTGTATGTGTGAACCAGGTAGATATAAGGTCAGTTTGGCTTGCGTCCTGAGCATCTTTTGCCTGGCCTGGGGTTGTGGCTGGATTTCATGCACACTTGTTTGGTTGCTACCCTGTGAAAAAGAAAGCCTGTCTGGCCTAGATTCCCTTGCACTTTAATTAGCCTGGCTGGACTCCACACACTGCAAGTAGCTTGGCCCAGGAGACCGATTTCGAACGCCTGGCCGTGCCTGTTCGTGCGGTCACGAGGCTAACAGCAACCTGGATGGATATTAGCATTAAATAATTGTTGCATGGATTGATTGATGGGACATTGATGCTTTGCCTGGCCCAGGCACGAACCAAACGCTTCAGCACCACACAAGCCTGGCCAGGCAGAAATATTTTACATCTCACGTCCACACCAGGCAGTACTAGCCATCAAGGCATGAGGGTCAGGTCACGAACCAAACTTACCAATAAAGTTTGAGAGAGATTGAGGAGCCCCGATAAGGCTGAGTGGTGCGTCAGATAGCTGAGAGGGGGAAAGAGATATTCCATTCGCTCGATAATGCAGTGCATGTATATTTTATAGAAGTCAAACATTGGAAACTTTGATCATGTTTACGCAAATGTTATTTATATCTACAATACCAAAGATACATCATACAAAACTACATCTCATGGTGAATCTAATGGTATATGTTTGCCGTTCTAGATGTAATTTTTTTCTCCACGTACATGGTCAAACTTTGTGATGTTTGACTTTTCAATAAATCTGTATGCTATGGACCGAGGAGAGTGCCTAAGTTGAGACAGATCAAGTGCGTGTGAAGGAGAATGAGTAAGTGTGCAAAAAGAGTATCTGTGTGAAAGATAAAGTGACAACAAACAATAAATTAGAGAGAGTGTGTGTTTTTTCGTTTCTTATGCGAACATATCACGCATGCATCTCCGAGATAGAAAAGCGAGGCGAGGAGATACACGAAGATAGCTAGTGTGTGATTGTTTGCAACGGAGAGAGACACCCCTGTAGCACATGTCCAATAGAGGTCTGGCCAACAAGGAACAAAGGTCGAGAGGGACACATGGAGGACATGGACGCATGGGGAGGGAGAGAGGGTGTGTTTGTGATAGAGAGATCCCCTTGAGATCGTGAGGGGACTATATGGGTGGGAGATCGAGGGAGGTGCGTGCACGATAGAAAGATGCCCCGAGAGAAATTGAGATAGACCATGTACATGTTTGTGATGGAGACTAAGATTAGCTAGTCATATACATATAGGGGGGACTGCGCGTTCCTACAATTGAGTGAGAGACCATCATACTTGGCTAGCTAGGCATGAGATTGTGTGTGTGTGTGCGTGTGAGATGGAGAGAAACAAGGGAGAGAGATAGAGTTTTAGATGGGCCTATCGAGTGCGAGTGAGATATGCATGTGTATGTGTGACACGGGTGGATGGAGAGTTTGAGAGAGGGGGGAAGAGCTCCGAGATGACAGAGTGGTGCGTGAGAGAGTTACGGGCAATGAGCAAAGGAATTTGTGTGCGTACGATGAGTGCACCCAAGATATCTAGCTTGGACTAGCTAGAGTATCATACATAGTGTGCGAGAGAGACCTATAGATGGTGTATATATGCATGCGAACTAGAAAGACCC